>NW_026800179.1:600000-770772 GCF_032191835.1 Heteronotia binoei
GGTTAGAGTTCAGGACACACTTATGTTTCGGTGAATATTGGGGTTGGGTTTAGGGTTGGATAAGATGTATTTTTAATAAAACACTGAATGGTACACTGTTGATGGGGAAAATTTTTGGATGTTTTTCCATTCTCCATTATAGCCTATGAGATTCATTAGAATGAATGGGCCCATATGGTAAGGGTTAGGGTTAGGGTTAGAGTTCAGGACACACTTATGTTTCGGTGAATATTGGGGTTGGGTTTAGGGTTGGATAAGATGAATTTTTAATATCACACTGAATGGTACACTGTTGATGGGAAAATTTTTTGGATGTTTTTCCATTCTCCATTATAGCCTATGAGATTCATTAGAATGAATGGGCCCATATGGTAAGGGTTAGGGTTAGGGTTAGAGTTCAGGACACACATATGTTCGGTTTAAAATTGGGGTCTGGTTTAGGGTTGGGTAAGATGTATTTTTAATATCACACTGAATGGTATACTCTTGATGGGAAAATTTTTTGGATGTTTTTCCATTCTCCATTATAGCCTATGAGATTCATTAGAATGAATGGGCCCATATGGTAAGTGTTAGGGTTAGGGTTAGAGTTCAGGACGCACTTATGTTTCGGTGAATATTGGGGTTGGGTTTAGGGTTGGATAACTTGAATTTTTAATATCACACTGAATGGTACACTGTTGATGGGGAAAATTTTTGGATGTTTTTCCATTCTCCATTATAGCCTATGAGATTCATTAGAATGAATGGGCCCATATGGTAAGGGTTAGGGTTAGGGTTAGAGTTCAGGACACACTTATGTTCGAGTGAATATTGGGGTTGTGTTTAGGGTTGGATAAGATGTATTTTTAATATCACACTGAATGGTATTCTCTTGATGGGAAAAATTTTTGGATGTTTTTCCATTCTTCATTATAGCCTATGAGATTCATTAGAATGAATGGGCCCATATGGTAAGTGTTAGGGTTAGGGTTAGAGTTCAGGACACACATATATTTGGTTTAAAATTGGGGTCTGGTTTAGGGTTGGGTAAGATGTATTTTTAATATCACACTGAATGGTATACTCTTGATGGGAAAAAATTTTGGATGTTTTTCCATTCTCCATTATAGCCTATGAGATTCATTAGAATGAATGGGCCCATATGGTAAGGGTTAGGGTTAGAGTTCTGGACGCACTTATGTTTGGGTGAATATTGGGGTTCGGTTTAGGGTTGGATAAGATGTATTTTTAATATCACACTGAATGGTACACTGTTGATGGGGAAAAATTTTGGATGTTTTTCCATTCTCCATTATAGCCTATGAGATTCATTAGAATGAATGGGCCCATATGGTAAGGGTTAGGGTTAGAGTTCTGGACGCACTTATGTTTGGGTGAATATTGGGGTTCGGTTTAGGGTTGGATAAGATGTATTTTTAATATCACACTGAATGGTACACTGTTGATGGGAAAATTTTTTGGATGTTTTTCCATTCTTCATTATACCCTATGAGATTCATTAGAATGAATGGGCCCATATGGTAAGTGTTAGGGTTAGGGTTAGAGTTCAGGACACACATATGTTCGGTTTAAAATTGGGGTCTGGTTTAGGGTTGGGTAAGATGTATTTTTAATATCACACTGAATGGTATACTCTTGATGGGAAAAATTTTTGGATGTTTTTCCATTCTCCATTATAGCCTATGAGATTCATTAGAATGAATGGGCCCATATGTTAAGGGTTTTTGGTTAGGGTTAGAGTTCTGGACGCACTTATGTTTGGGTGAATATTGGGGTTGGGTTTAGGTTTGGGTAAGATGTATTTTTAATATCACACTGAATGGTATAATCTTGATGGTAAAATTTTTTGGATGTTTTTCCATTCTCCATTATAGCCTGTGAGATTCATTAGAATGAATGGGCCCATATGGTAAGGGTTAGGGTTAGGGTTAGAGTTCAGGACACACTTATGTTTCGGTGAATATTGGGGTTGGGTTTAGGGTTGGATAAGATGTATTTTTAATATCACACTGAATGGTACACTGTTGATGGGGAAAAATTTTGGATGTTTTTCCATTCTCCATTATAGCCTATGAGATTCATTAGAATGAATGGGCCCATATGGTAAGGGTTAGGGTTAGGGTTAGAGTTCAGGACACACTTATGTTTCGGTGAATATTGGGGTTGGGTTTAGGGCTGGATAAGATGAATTTTTAATATCACACTGAATGGTACACTGTTGATGGGGAAAATTTTTGGATGTTTTTCCATTCTCCATTATAGCCTATGAGATTCATTAGAATGAATTGGCCCATATGGTAAGGGTTAGGGTTAGGGTTAGAGTTCAGGACACACTTATGTTTCGGTGAATATTGGGGTTGGGTTTAGGGTTGGATAACATGAATTTTTAATATCACACTGAAGGGTACACTGTTGCTGGGAAAAAAATTTGGATGTTTTTCCATTCTCCATTATAGCCTATGAGATTCATTAGAATGAATGGGCCCATATGGTAAGGGTTAGGGTTAGGGTTAGAGTTCTGGACGCACTTATGTTTGGGTGAATATTGGGGTTGGGTTTAGGGTTGGATAAGATGTATTTTTAATATCACACTGAATGGTACACTGTTGATGGGGAAAAATTTTGGATGTTTTTCCATTCTCCATTATAGCCTATGAGATTCATTAGAATGAATGGGCCCATATGGTAAGGGTTAGGGTTAGGGTTAGAGTTCAGGACACACTTATGTTTCGGTGAATATTGGGGTTGGGTTTAGGGTTGGATAAGATGAATTTTTAATATCACACTGAATGGTACACTGTTGATGGGAAAAAATTTTGGATGTTTTTGCATTCTCCATTATAGCCTATGAGATTTATTAGAATGAATGGGCCCATATGGTAAGGGTTAGGGTTAGGGTTAGAGTTCAGGACACACTTATGTTTCGGTGAATATTGGGGTTGGGTTTAGGGTTGGATAAGATGTATTTTTAATAAAACACTGAATGGTACACTGTTGATGGGGAAAATTTTTGGATGTTTTTCCATTCTCCATTATAGCCTATGAGATTCATTAGAATAAATGGGCCCATATGGTAAGGGTTAGGGTTAGGGTTAGAGTTCAGGACACACATATGTTCGGTTTAAAATTGGCGTCTGGTTTAGGGTTGGGTAAGATGTATTTTTAATATCACACTGAATGGTATACTCTTGATGGGAAAAAATTTTGGATGTTTTTCCATTCTCCATTATAGCCTATGAGATTCATTAGAATGAATGGGCCCATATGGTAAGGGTTAGGGTTAGGGTTAGAGTTCAGGACACACTTATGTTCGAGTGAATATTTGGGTTGGGTTTTGGGGTTGGATAAGATGTATTTTTAATATCACACTGAATGGTACACTGTTGATGGGGAAAATTTTTGGATGTTTTTCCATTCTCCATTATAGCCTATGAGATTCATTAGAATGAATGGGCCCATATGGTAAGGGTTAGGGTTAGGGTTAGAGTACAGGACACACTTATGTTTCGGTGTATATTGGGGTTGGGTTTAGGGCTGGATAAGATGAATTTTTAATATCACACTGAATGGTACACTGTTGATGGGGAAAATTTTTGGATGTTATTCCATTCTCCATTATAGCCTATGAGATTCATTAGAATGAATGGGCCCATATGGTAAGGGTTAGGGTTAGGGTTAGAGTTCAGGACACACATATGTTTGGTTTAAAATTGGCGTCTGGTTTAGGGCTGGATAAGATGAATTTTTAATATCACACTGAATGGTACACTGTTGATGGGGAAAATTTTTGGATGTTATTCCATTCTCCATTATAGCCTATGAGATTCATTAGAATGAATGGGCCCATATGGTAAGGGTTAGGGTTAGGGTTAGAGTTCAGGACACACTTATGTTTCGGTGAATATTGGGGTTGGGTTTAGGGTTGGATAACTTGAATTTTTAATATCACACTGAATGGTACACTGTTGATGGGGAAAATTTTTGGATGTTTTTCCATTCTCCATTATAGCCTATGAGATTCATTAGAATGAATGGGCCCATATGGTAAGGGTTAGGGTTAGGGTTAGAGTACAGGACACACTTATGTTTCGGTGTATATTGGGGTTGGGTTTAGGGCTGGATAAGATGAATTTTTAATATCACACTGAATGGTACACTGTTGATGGGGAAAATTTTTGGATGTTTTTCCATTCTCCATTATAGCCTATGAGATTCATTAGAATGAATGGGCCCATATGGTAAGGTATAGGGTTAGGGTTAGAGTTCAGGACACACTTATGTTTCGGTGAATATTGGGGTTGGGTTTAGGGTTGGATGACTTGAATTTTTAATATCACACTGAATGGTACACTGTTGATGGGGAAAATTTTTGGATGTTTTTCCATTCTCCATTATAGCCTATGAGATTCATTAGAATGAATGGGCCCATATGGTAAGGTTTAGGGTTAGGGTTAGAGTTCAGGACACACTTATGTTCGAGTGAATATTGGGGTTGGGTTTAGGGTTGGATAAGATGTATTTTTAATATCACACTGAATGGTATACTCTTGATGGGTAAAATTTTTGGATGTTTTTCCATTCTTCATTATACCCTGTGAGATTCATTAGAATGAATGGGCCCATATGGTAAGGGTTAGGGTTAGGGTTAGAGTTCAGGACACACATATGTTCGGTTTAAAATTGGGGTCTGGTTTAGGGTTGGGTAAGATGTATTTTTAATATCACACTGAATGGTATACTCTTGATGGGAAAATTTTTTGGATGTTTTTCCATTCTCCATTATAGCCTAAGAGATTCATTAGAATGAATGGGCCCATATGGTAAGGGTTAGGGTTAGAGTTCTGGACGCACTTATGTTTGGGTGAATATTGGGGTTCGGTTTAGGGTTGGATAAGATGTATTTTTAATATCACACTGAATGGTACACTGTTGATGGGGAAAAATTTTGGATGTTTTTCCATTCTCCATTATAGCCTATGAGATTCATTAGAATGAATGGGCCCATATGGTAAGGGTTAGGGTTAGAGTTCAGGACACACATATGTTCGGTTTAAAATTGGGGTCTGGTTTAGGGTTGGGTAAGATGTATTTTTAATATCGCACTGAATGGTATACTCTTGATGGGAAACAATTTTGGATGTTTTTCCATTCTCCATTATAGCCTATGAGATTCATTAGAATGAATGGGCCCATATGGTAAGGGTTTTTGGTTAGGGTTAGAGTTCTGGACGCACTTATGTTTGGGTGAATATTGGGGTTGGGTTTAGGTTTGGGTAAGATGTATTTTTAATATCACACTGAATGGTATAATCTTGATGGTAAAAATTTTTGGATGTTTTTCCATTCTCCATTATAGCCTATGAGATTCATTAGAATGAATGGGCCCATATGGTAAGGGTTAGGGTTAGGGTTAGAGTTCAGGACACACTTATGTTTCGGTGAATATTGGGGTTGGGTTTAGGGTTGGATAAGATGTATTTTTAATATCACACTGAATGGTACACTGTTGATGGGGAAAAATTTTGGATGTTTTTCCATTCGCCATTATAGCCTATGAGATTCATTAGAATGAATGGGCCCATATGGTAAGGGTTAGGGTGAGGGTTAGAGTTCAGGACACACTTATGTTTCGGTGAATATTGGGGTTGGGTTTAGGGCTGGATAAGATGAATTTTTAATATCACACTGAATGGTACACTGTTGATGGGGAAAATTTTTGGATGTTTTTCCATTCTCCATTATAGCCTATGAGATTCATTAGAATGAATGGGCCCATATGGTAAGGGTTAGGGTTAGGGTTAGAGTTCAGGACACACTTATGTTTCGGTGAATATTGGGGTTGGGTTTAGGGTTGGATAACATGAATTTTTAATATCACACTGAATGGTACACTGTTGCTGGGAAAATTTTTTGGATGTTTTTCCATTCTCCATTATAGCCTATGAGATTCATTAGAATGAATGGGCCCATATGGTAAGGGTTAGGGTTAGGGTTAGAGTTCTGGACGCACTTATGTTTGGGTGAATATTGGGGTTGGGTTTAGGGTTGGATAAGATGTATTTTTAATATCACACTGAATGGTACACTGTTGATGGGGAAAAATTTTGGATGTTTTTCCATTCTCCATTATAGCCTATGAGATTCATTAGAATGAATGGGCCCATATGGTAAGGGTTAGGGTTAGGGTTAGAGTTCAGGACACACTTATGTTTCGGTGAATATTGGGGTTGGGTTTAGGGTTGGATAAGATGAATTTTTAATATCACACTGAATGGTACACTGTTGATGGGAAAATTTTTTGGATGTTTTTCCATTCTCCATTATAGCCTATGAGATTCATTAGAATGAATGGGCCCATATGGTAAGGGTTAGGGTTAGGGTTAGAGTTCAGGACACACATATGTTCGGTTTAAAATTGGGGTCTGGTTTAGGGTTGGGTAAGATGTATTTTTAATATCACACCGAATGGTACACTCTTGATGGGAAAAATTTTTGTATGTTTTTCCATTCTCCATTATAGCCTATGAGATTCATTAGAATGAATGGGCCCATATGGTAAGGGTTAGGGTTAGAGTTAGAGTTCTGGACGCACTTATGTTTGGGTGAATATTGGGGTTGGGTTTAGGGTTGGATAACTTGAATTTTTAATATCACACTGAATGGTTTACTCTTGATGGGAAAATTTTTTGGATGTTGTTCCATTCTCCATTATATCCTATGAGATTCATTAGAATGAATGGGCCCATATGGTAAGGGTTAGGGTTAGGGTTAGAGTTCAGGACACACTTATATTCGGGTGCATATTGGGGTTGGGTTTAGGGTTGGGTAAGATGTATTTTTAATATCACACTGAATGGTATACTCTTGATGGGAAAATGTTTTGGATGTTTTTCCATTCTCCATTATAGCCTATGAGATTCATTAGAATGAATGGGCCCATATGGTAAGGGTTAGGGTTAGAGTTCAGGACACACTTAAGTTCGGGTGAGTATTGGGGTTTGGTTTAGGGTTGGGTAAGATGTATTTTTAATACACTGAATGGTATACTCTTGATGGGAAAATTATTTGGATGTTTTTCCATTCTCCATTATAGCCTATGAGATTCATTAGAATGAATGGGCCCATATGGTAAGGGTTAGGGTTAGAGTTCAGGACACAATTATGTTTCGGTGAATATTGGGGTTGGGTTTAGGGTTGGATAAGATGTATTTTTAATATCACACTGAATGGTACACTGTTGATGGGGAAAAATTTTGGATGTTTTTCCATTCTCCATTATAGCCTATGAGATTCATTAGAATGAATGGGCCCATATGGTAAGGGTTAGGGTTAGGGTTAGAGTTCAGGACACACTTATGTTTCGGTGAATATTGGGGTTGCGTTTAGGGTTGGATAAGATGAATTTTTAATATCACACTGAATGGTACACTGTTGATGGGAATAATTTTTGGATGTTTTTCCATTTTCCATTATAGCCTATGAGATTCATTAGAATGAATGGGCCCATATGGTAAGGGTTAGGGTTAGTGTTAGAGTTCAGGACACACATATGTTCGGTTTAAAATTGGGGTCTGGTTTAGGGTTGGGTAAGATGTATTTTTAATATCACACTGAATGGTATACTCTTGATGGGAAAAATTTTTGGATGTTTTTCCATTCTCCATTATAGCCTATGAGATTCATTAGAATGAATGGGCCCATATGGTAAGGGTTAGGGTTAGGGTTAGAGTTCAGGACACACATATGTTCGGTTTAAAATTGGCGTCTGGTTTAGGGTTGGGTAAGATGTATTTTTAATATCACACTGAATGGTATACTCTTGATGGGAAAAAATTTTGGATGTTTTTCCATTCTCCATTATAGCCTATGAGATTCATTAGAATGAATGGGCCCATATGGTAAGGGTTAGGGTTAGGGTTAGAGTTCTGGACGCACTTATGTTTGGGTGAATATTGGGGTTGGGTTTAGGGTTGGGTAAGATGTATTTTTAATATCACACTGAATGGTATAATTTGATGGTAAAAATTTTTGGATGTTTTTCCATTCTCCATTATAGCCTATGAGATTCATTAGAATGAATGGGCCCATATGGTAAGGGTTAGGGTTAGGGTTAGAGTTCAGGACACACCTTTGTTCGAGTGAATATTGGGGTTGGGTTTAGGGTTGGATAAGATGTATTTTTAATATCACACTGAATGGTACACTGTTGATGGGGAAAATTTTTGGATGTTTTTCCATTCTCCATTATAGCCTATGAGATTCATTAGAATGAATGGGCCCATATGGTAAGGGTTAGGGTTAGGGTTAGAGTACAGGACACACTTATGTTTCGGTGTATATTGGGGTTGGGTTTAGGGCTGGATAAGATGAATTTTTAATATCACACTGAATGGTACACTGTTGATGGGGAAAATTTTTGGATGTTTTTCCATTCTCCATTATAGCCTATGAGATTCATTAGAATGAATGGGCCCATATGGTAAGGGTTAGGGTTAGGGTTAGAGTTCAGGACACACTTATGTTTCGGTGAATATTGGGGTTGGGTTTAGGGTTGGATAACTTGAATTTTTAATATCACACTGAATGGTACACTGTTGATGGGGAAAATTTTTGGATGTTTTTCCATTCTCCATTATAGCCTATGAGATTCATTAGAATGAATGGGCCCATATGGTAAGGGTTAGGGTTAGGGTTAGAGTACATGACACACTTATGTTTCGGTGTATATTGGGGTTGGGTTTAGGGCTGGATAAGATGAATTTTTAATATCACACTGAATGGTACACTGTTGATGGGGAAAATTTTTGGATGTTTTTCCATTCTCCATTATAGCCTATGAGATTCATTAGAATGAATGGGCCCATATGGTAAGGGTTAGGGTTAGGGTCAGAATTCAGGACACACTTATGTTTCGGTGAATATTGGGGTTGGGTTTAGGGTTGGATAACTTGAATTTTTAATATCACACTGAATGGTACACTGTTGATGGGGAAAATTTTTGGATGTTTTTCCATTCTCCATTATAGCCTATGAGATTCATTAGAATGAATGGGCCCATATGGTAAGGGTTAGGGTTAGGGTTAGAGTTCAGGACACACTTATGTTCGAGTGAATATTGGGGTTGGGTTTAGGGTTGGATAAGATGTATTTTTAATATCACACTGAATGGTATACTCTTGATGGGAAAATTTTTTGGATGTTTTTCCATTCTTCATTATACCCTATGAGATTCATTAGAATGAATGGGCCCATATGGTAAGGGTTAGGGTTAGGGTTAGAGTTCAGGACACACATATGTTCGGTTTAAAATTGGGGTCTGGTTTAGGGTTGGGTAAGATGTATTTTTAATATCACACTGAATGGTATACTCTTGATGGGAAAAATTTTTGGATGTTTTTCCATTCTCCATTATAGCCTATGAGATTCATTAGAATGAATGGGCCCATATGGTAAGGGTTAGGGTTAGAGTTCTGGACGCACTTATGTTTGGGTGAATATTGGGGTTCGGTTTAGGGTTGGATAAGATGTATTTTTAATATCACACTGAATGGTACACTGTTGATGGGAAAATTTTTTGGATGTTTTTCCATTCTCCATTATAGCCTATGAGATTCATTAGAATGAATGGGCCCATATGGTAAGGGTTAGGGTTAGGGTTAGAGTTCAGGACACACATATGTTCGGTTTAAAATTGGGGTCTGGTTTAGGGTTGGGTAAGATGTATTTTTAATATCACACTGAATGGTATACTCTTGATGGGAAAAATTTTTGGATGTTTTTCCATTCTCCATTATAGCCTAAGAGATTCATTAGAATGAATGGGCCCATATGGTAAGGGTTTTTGCTTAGGGTTAGAGTTCTGGACGCACTTATGTTTGGGTGAATATTGGGGTTGGGTTTAGGGCTGGATAAGATGAATTTTTAATATCACACTGAATGGTACACTGTTGATGGGGAAAATTTTTGGATGTTTTTCCATTCTCCATTATAGCCTATGAGATTCATTAGAATGAATGGGCCCATATGGTAAGGGTTAGGGTTAGGGTTAGAATTCAGGACACACTTATGTTTCGGTGAATATTGGGGTTGGGTTTAGGGTTGGATAACTTGAATTTTTAATATCACACTGAATGGTACACTGTTGATGGGGAAAATTTTTGGATGTTTTTCCATTCTCCATTATAGCCTATGAGATTCATTAGAATGAATGGGCCCATATGGTAAGGGTTAGGGTTAGGGTTAGAGTTCAGGACACACTTATGTTCGAGTGAATATTGGGGTTGGGTTTAGGGTTGGATAAGATGTATTTTTAATATCACACTGAATGGTATACTCTTGATGGGAAAAATTTTTGGATGTTTTTCCATTCTTCATTATACCCTATGAGATTCATTAAAATGAATGGGCCCATATGGTAAGGGTTAGGGTTAGGGTTAGAGTTCAGGACACACATATGTTCGGTTTAAAATTGGGGTCTGGTTTAGGGTTGGGTAAGATGTATTTTTAATATCACACTGAATGGTATACTCTTGATGGGAAAAAATTTTGGATGTTTTTCCATTCTCCATTATAGCCTATGAGATTCATTAGAATGAATGGGCCCATATGGTAAGGGTTAGGGTTAGAGTTCTGGACGCACTTATGTTTGGGTGAATATTGGGGTTCGGTTTAGGGTTGGATAAGATGTATTTTTAATATCACACTGAATGGTACACTGTTGATGGGGAAAAATTTTGGATGTTTTTCCATTCTCCATTATAGCCTATGAGATTCATTAGAATGAATGGGCCCATATGGTAAGGGTTAGGGTTAGAGTTCTGGACGCACTTATGTTTGGGTGAATATTGGGGTTCGGTTTAGGGTTGGATAAGATGTATTTTTAATATCACACTGAATGGTACACTGTTGATGGGAAAATTTTTTGGATGTTTTTCCATTCTCCATTATAGCCTATGAGATTCATTAGAATGAATGGGCCCATATGGTAAGGGTTAGGGTTAGGGTTAGAGTTCAGGACACACATATGTTCGGTTTAAAATTGGGGTCTGGTTTAGGGTTGGGTAAGATGTATTTTTAATATCACACTGAATGGTATACTCTTGATGGGAAAAATTTTTGGATGTTTTTCCATTCTCCATTATAGCCTATGAGATTCATTAGAATGAATGGGCCCATATGGTAAGGGTTTTTGGTTAGGGTTAGAGTTCTGGACGCACTTATGTTTGGGTGAATATTGGGGTTGGGTTTAGGTTTGGGTAAGATGTATTTTTAATGTCACACTGAATGGTATAATCTTGATGGTAAAATTTTTTGGATGTTTTTCCATTCTCCATTATAGCCTATGAGATTCATTAGAATGAATGGGCCCATATGGTAAGGGTTAGGGTTAGGGTTAGAGTTCAGGACACACTTATGTTTCGGTGAATATTGGGGTTGGGTTTAGGGTTGGATAAGATGTATTTTTAATATCACACTGAATGGTACACTGTTGATGGGGAAAAATTTTGGATGTTTTTCCATTCTCCATTATAGCCTATGAGATTCATTAGAATGAATGGGCCCATATGGTAAGGGTTAGGGTTAGGGTTAGAGTTCAGGACACACTTATGTTTCGGTGAATATTGGGGTTGGGTTTAGGGCTGGATAAGATGAATTTTTAATATCACACTGAATGGTACACTGTTGATGGGGAAAATTTTTGGATGTTTTTCCATTCTCCATTATAGCCTATGAGATTCATTAGAATGAATTGGCCCATATGGTAAGGGTTAGGGTTAGGGTTAGAGTTCAGGACACACTTATGTTTCGGTGAATATTGGGGTTGGGTTTAGGGTTGGATAACTTGAATTTTTAATATCACACTGAATGGTACACTGTTGATGGGGAAAATTTTTGGATGTTTTAACATTCTCCATTATAGCCTATGAGATTCATTAGAATGAATGGGCCCATATGGTAAGGGTTAGGGTTAGGGTTAGAGTACATGACACACTTATGTTTCGGTGTATATTGGGGTTGGGTTTAGGGCTGGATAAGATGAATTTTTAATATCACACTGAATGGTACACTGTTGATGGGGAAAATTTTTGGATGTTTTTCCATTCTCCATTATAGCCTATGAGATTCATTAGAATGAATGGGCCCATATGGTAAGGGTTAGGGTTAGGGTTAGAGTTCAGGACACACTTATGTTTCGGTGAATATTGGGGTTGGGTTTAGGGTTGGATAACTTGAATTTTTAATATCACACTGAATGGTACACTGTTGATGGGGAAAATTTTTGGATGTTTTTCCATTCTCCATTATAGCCTATGAGATTCATTAGAATGAATGGGCCCATATGGTAAGGGTTAGGGTTAGGGTTAGAGTTCAGGACACACTTATGTTCGAGTGAATATTGGGGTTGGGTTTAGGGTTGGATAAGATGTATTTTTAATATCACACTGAATGGTATACGCTTGATGGGAAAATTTTTTGGATGTTTTTCCATTCTTCATTATACCCTATGAGATTCATTAGAATGAATGGGCCCATATGGTAAGGGTTAGGGTTAGGGTTAGAGTTCAGGACACACATATGTTCGGTTTAAAATTGGGGTCTGGTTTAGGGTTGGGTAAGATGTATTTTTAATATCACACTGAATGGTATACTCTTGATGGGAAAAAATTTTGGATGTTTTTCCATTCTCCATTATAGCCTATGAGAGTCATTAGAATGAATGGGCCCATATGGTAAGGGTTTTTGGTTAGGGTTAGAGTTCTGGACGCACTTATGTTTGGGTGAATATTGGGGTTGGGTTTAGGTTTGGGTAAGATGTATTTTTAATATCACACTGAATGGTATAATCTTGATGGTAAAATTTTTTGGATGTTTTTCCATTCTCCATTATAGCCTATGAGATTCATTAGAATGAATGGGCCCATATGGTAAGGGTTAGGGTTAGGGTTAGAGTTCAGGACACACTTATGTTTCGGTGAATATTGGGGTTGGGTTTAGGGTTGGATAAGATGTATTTTTAATATCACACTGAATGGTACACTGTTGATGGGGAAAAATTTTGGATGTTTTTCCATTCTCCATTATAGCCTATGAGATTCATTAGAATGAATGGGCCCATATGGTAAGGGTTAGGGTTAGGGTTAGAGTTCAGGACACACTTATGTTTCGGTGAATATTGGGGTTGGGTTTAGGGTTGGATAAGATGAATTTTTAATATCACACTGAATGGTACACTGTTGATGGGGAAAATTTTTGGATGTTTTTCCATTCTCCATTATAGCCTATGAGATTCATTAGAATGAATGGGCCCATATGGTAAGGGTTAGGGTTAGGGTTAGAGTTCAGGACACACATATGTTCGGTTTAAAATTGGGGTCTGGTTTAGGGTTGAGTAAGATGTATTTTTAATATCACACTGAATGGTATACTCTTGATGGGAAAAATTTTTGGATGTTTTTCCATTCTCCATTATAGCCTATGAGATTCATTAGAATGAATGGGCCCATATGGTAAGGGTTAGGGTTAGGGTTAGAGTTCAGGACACACTTATGTTTCGGTGAATATTGGGGTTGGGTTTAGGGTTGGATAACTTGAATTTTTAATATCACACTGAATGGTACACTGTTGATGGGGAAAAATTTTGGATGTTTTTCCATTCTCCATTATAGCCTATGAGATTCATTAGAATGAATGGGCCCATATGGTAAGGGTTAGGGTTAGGGTTAGAGTTCAGGACACACTTATGTTCGAGTGAATATTGGGGTTGTGTTTAGGGTTGGATAAGATGTATTTTTAATATCACACGGAATGGTATTCTCTTGATGGGAAAAATTTTTGGATGTTTTTCCATTCTTCATTATACCCTATGAGATTCATTAGAATGAATGGGCACATATGGTAAGGTTTAGGGTTAGGGTTAGGGTTAGAGTTCAGGACACACATATGTTCGGTTTAAAATTGGGGTCTGGTTTAGGGTTGGGTAAGATGTATTTTTAATATCACACTGAATGGTATACTCTTGATGGGAAAAAATTTTGGATGTTTTTCCATTCTCCATTATAGCCTATGAGATTCATTAGAATGAATGGGCCCATATGGTAAGGGTTAGGGTTAGAGTTCTGGACGCACTTATGTTTGGGTGAATATTGGGGTTCGGTTTAGGGTTGGATAAGATGTATTTTTAATATCACACTGAATGGTACACTGTTGATGGGGAAAAATTTTGGATGTTTTTCCATTCTCCATTATGGCCTATGAGATTCATTAGAATGAATGGGCCCATATGGTAAGGGTTAGGGTTAGAGTTCTGGACGCACTTATGTTTGGGTGAATATTGGGGTTGGGTTTAGGTTTGGGTAAGATGTATTTTTAATATCACACTGAATGGTATAATCTTGATGGTAAAATTTTTTGGATGTTTTTCCATTCTCCATTATAGCCTATGAGATTCATTAGAATGAATGGGCCCATATGGTAAGGGTTAGGGTTAGGGTTAGAGTTCAGGACACACTTATGTTTCGGTGAATATTGGGGTTGGGTTTAGGGTTGGATAAGATGTATTTTTAATATCACACTGAATGGTACACTGTTGATGGGGAAAAATTTTGGATGTTTTTCCATTCTCCATTATAGCCTATGAGATTCATTAGAATGAATGGGCCCATATGGTAAGGGTTAGGGTTAGGGTTAGAGTTCAGGACACACTTATGTTTCGGTGAATATTGGGGTTGGGTTTAGGGTTGGATAAGATGTATTTTTAATATCACACTGAATGGTACACTATTGATGGGGAAAAATTTTGGATGTTTTTCCATTCTCCATTATAGCCTATGAGATTCATTAGAATGAATGGGCCCATATGGTAAGGGTTAGGGTTAGGGTTAGAGTTCAGGACACACTTATGTTTCGGTGAATATTGGGGTTGGGTTTAGGGCTGGATAAGATGAATTTTTAATATCACACTGAATGGTACACTGTTGATGGGGAAAATTTTTGGATGTTTTTCCATTCTCCATTATAGCCTATGAGATTCATTAGAATGAATGGGCCCATATGGTAAGGGTTAGGGTTAGGGTTAGAGTTCAGGACACACATATGTTCGGTTTAAAATTGGGGTCTGGTTTAGGGTTGAGTAAGATGTATTTTTAATATCACACTGAATGGTATACTCTTGATGGGAAAAATTTTTGGATGTTTTTCCATTCTCCATTATAGCCTATGAGATTCATTAGAATGAATGGGCCCATATGGTAAGGGTTAGGGTTAGGGTTAGAGTTCAGGACACACTTATGTTTCGGTGAATATTGGGGTTGGGTTTAGGGTTGGATAACTTGAATTTTTAATATCACACTGAATGGTACACTGTTGATGGGGAAAATTTTTGGATGTTTTTCCATTCTCCATTATAGCCTATGAGATTCATTAGAATGAATGGGCCCATATGGTAAGGGTTAGGGTTAGGGTTAGAGTTCAGGACACACTTATGTTCGAGTGAATATTGGGGTTGTGTTTAGGGTTGGATAAGATGTATTTTTAATATCACACTGAATGGTATTCTCTTGATGGGAAAAATTTTTGGATGTTTTTCCATTCTTCATTATACCCTATGAGATTCATTAGAATGAATGGGCCCATATGGTAAGGTTTAGGGTTAGGGTTAGAGTTCAGGACACACATATGTTCGGTTTAAAATTGGGGTCTGGTTTAGGGTTGGGTAAGATGTATTTTTAATATCACACTGAATGGTATACTCTTGATGGGAAAAAATTTTGGATGTTTTTCCATTCTCCATTATAGCCTATGAGATTCATTAGAATGAATGGGCCCATATGGTAAGGGTTAGGGTTAGAGTTCTGGACGCACTTATGTTTGGGTGAATATTGGGGTTCGGTTTAGGGTTGGATAAGATGTATTTTTAATATCACACTGAATGGTACACTGTTGATGGGGAAAAATTTTGGATGTTTTTCCATTCTCCATTATGGCCTATGAGATTCATTAGAATGAATGGGCCCATATGGTAAGGGTTAGGGTTAGAGTTCTGGATGCACTTATGTTTGGGTGAATATTGGGGTTCGGTTTAGGGTTGGATAAGATGTATTTTTAATATCACACTGAATGGTACACTGTTGATGGGAAAATTTTTTGGATGTTTTTCCATTCTCCATTATAGCCTATGAGATTCATTAGAATGAATGGGCCCATATGGTAAGGGTTAGGGTTAGGGTTAGAGTTCTGGACGCACTTATGTTTGGGTGAATATTGGGGTTGGGTTTAGGTTTGGGTAAGATGTATTTTTAATATCACACTGAATGGTATAATCTTGATGGTAAAATTTTTTGGATGTTTTTCCATTCTCCATTATAGCCTGTGAGATTCATTAGAATGAATGGGCCCATATGGTAAGGGTTAGGGTTAGGGTTAGAGTTCAGGACACACTTATGTTTCGGTGAATATTGGGGTTGGGTTTAGGGTTGGATAACTTGAATTTTTAATATCACACTGAATGGTACACTGTTGATGGGAAAATTTTTTGGATGTTTTTCCATTCTCCATTATAGCCTATGAGATTCATTAGAATGAATGGGCCCATATGGTAAGGGTTAGGGTTAGGGTTAGAGTTCAGGACACACATATGTTCGGTTTAAAATTGGGGTCTGGTTTAGGGTTGGGTAAGATGTATTTTTAATATCACACTGAATGGTATACTCTTGATGGGAAAAAATTTTGGATGTTTTTCCATTCTCCATTATAGCCTATGAGATTCATTAGAATGAATGGGCCCATATGGTAAGTGTTAGGGTTAGGGTTAGAGTTCAGGACGCACTTATGTTTCGGTGAATATTGGGGTTGGGTTTAGGGTTGGATAACTTGAATTTTTAATATCACACTGAATGGTACACTGTTGATGGGGAAAATTTTTGGATGTTTTTCCATTCTCCATTATAGCCTATGAGATTCATTAGAATGAATGGGCCCATATGGTAAGGGTTAGGGTTAGGGTTAGAGTACAGGACACACTTATGTTTCGGTGTATATTGGGGTTGGGTTTAGGGCTGGATAAGATGAATTTTTAATATCACACTGAATGGTACACTGTTGATGGGGAAAATTTTTGGATGTTTTTCCATTCTCCATTATAGCCTATGAGATTCATTAGAATGAATGGGCCCATATGGTAAGTGTTAGGGTTAGGGTTAGAGTTCAGGACGCACTTATGTTTCGGTGAATATTGGGGTTGGGTTTAGGGTTGGATAAGATGTATTTTTAATATCACACTGAATGGTACACTGTTGATGGGGAAAATTTTTGGATGTTTTTCCATTCTCCATTATAGCCTATGAGATTCATTAGAATGAATGGGCCCATATGGTAAGGGTTAGGGTTAGGGTTAGAGTACAGGACACACTTATGTTTCGGTGTATATTGGGGTTGGGTTTAGGGCTGGATAAGATGAATTTTTAATATCACACTGAATGGTACACTGTTGATGGGGAAAATTTTTGGATGTTTTTCCATTCTCCATTATAGCCTATGAGATTCATTAGAATGAATGGGCCCATATGGTAAGGGTTAGGGTTAGGGTTAGAGTTCAGGACACACTTATGTTTCGGTGAATATTGGGGTTGGGTTTAGGGTTGGATAACTTGAATTTTTAATATCACACTGAATGGTACACTGTTGATGGGCAAAATTTTTGGATGTTTTTCCATTCTCCATTATAGCCTATGAGATTCATTAGAATGAATGGGCCCATATGGTAAGGGTTAGGGTTAGGGTTAGAGTTCAGGACACACTTATGTTTCGGTGAATATTGGGGTTGCGTTTAGGGTTGGATAAGATGTATTTTTAATATCACACTGAATGGTATACTCTTGATGGGAAAATTTTTGGATGTTTTTCCATTCTTCATTATACCCTATGAGATTCATTAGAATGAATGGGCCCATATGGTAAGGGTTAGGGTTAGGGTTAGAGTTCAGGACACACATATGTTCGGTTTAAAATTGGGGTCTGGTTTAGGGTTGGGTAAGATGTATTTTTAATATCACACTGAATGGTATACTCTTGATGGGAAAAAATTTTGGATGTTTTTCCATTCTCCATTATAGCCTATGAGATTCATTAGAATGAATGGGCCCATTTGGTAAGGGTTAGGGTTAGGGTTAGAGTTCAGGACACACTTATGTTCGAGTGAATATTGGGGTTGGGTTTAGGGTTGGATAAGATGTATTTTTAATATCACACTGAATGGTACACTGTTGATGGGGAAAATTTTTGGATGTTTTTCCATTCTCCATTATAGCCTATGAGATTCATTAGAATGAATGGGCCCATATGGTAAGGGTTAGGGTTAGGGTTAGAGTACAGGACACACTTATGTTTCGGTGAATATTGGGGTTGGGTTTAGGGCTGGATAAGATGAATTTTTAATATCACACTGAATGGTACACTGTTGATGGGGAAAATTTTTGGATGTTTTTCCATTCTCCATTATAGCCTATGAGATTCATTAGAATGAATGGGCCCATATGGTAAGGGTTAGGGTTAGGGTTAGAGTACAGGACACACTTATGTTTCGGTGAATATTGGGGTTGGGTTTAGGGCTGGATAAGATGAATTTTTAATATCACACTGAATGGTACACTGTTGATGGGGAAAATTTTTGGATGTTTTTCCATTCTCCATTATAGCCTATGAGATTCATTATAATGAATGGGCCCATATGGTAAGGGTTAGGGTTAGGGTTAGAGTTCAGGACACACTTATGTTTCGGTGAATATAGGGGTTGGGTTTAGGGTTGGATAACTTGAATTTTTAATATCACACTGAATGGTACACTGTTGATGGGGAAAAATTTTGGATGTTTTTCCATTCTCCATTATAGCCTATGAGATTCATTAGAATGAATGGGCCCATATGGTAAGGGTTAGGGTTAGGGTTAGAGTTCAGGACACACTTATGTTCGAGTGAATATTGGGGTTGGGTTTAGGGTTGGATAAGATGTATTTTTAATATCACACTGAATGGTATACTCTTGATGGGTAAAATTTTTGGATGTTTTTCCATTCTTCATTATACCCTATGAGATTCATTAGAATGAATGGGCCCATATGGTAAGGGTTAGGGTTAGGGTTAGAGTTCAGGACACACATATGTTCGGTTTAAAATTGGGGTCTGGTTTAGGGTTGGGTAAGATGTATTTTTAATATCACACTGAATGGTATACTCTTGATGGGAAAAAATTTTGGATGTTTTTCCATTCTCCATTATAGCCTAAGAGATTCATTAGAATGAATGGGCCCATATGGTAAGGGTTAGGGTTAGAGTTCTGGACGCACTTATGTTTGGGTGAATATTGGGGTTCGGTTTAGGGTTGGATAAGGTGTATTTTTAATATCACACTGAATGGTACACTGTTGATGGGGAAAAATTTTGGATGTTTTTCCATTCTCCATTATAGCCTATGAGATTCATTAGAATGAATGGGCCCATATGGTAAGGGTTAGGGTTAGAGTTCAGGACACACATATGTTCGGTTTAAAATTGGGGTCTATTTTAGGGTTGGGTAAGATGTATTTTTAATATCGCACTGAATGGTATACTCTTGATGGGAAACAATGTTGGATGTTTTTCCATTCTCCATTATAGCCTATGAGATTCATTAGAATGAATGGGCCCATATGGTAAGGGTTAGGGTTAGAGTTCTGGACGCACTTATGTTTGGGTGAATATTGGGGTTGGGTTTAGGTTTGGGTAAGATGTATTTTTAATATCACACTGAATGGTACACTGTTGATGGGGAAAAATTTTGGATGTTTTTCCATTCTCCATTATAGCCTATGAGATTCATTAGAATGAATGGGCCCATATGGTAAGGGTTTTTGGTTAGGGTTAGAGTTCTGGACGCACTTATGTTCGAGTGAATATTGGGGTTGGGTTTAGGGTTGGATAAGATGTATTTTTAATATCACACTGAATGGTACACTGTTGATGGGGAAAAATTTTGGATGTTTTTCCATTCTCCATTATAGCCTATGAGATTCATTAGAATGAATGGGCCCATATGGTAAGGGTTAGGGTTAGGGTTAGAGTTCAGGACACACTTATGTTTCGGTGAATATTGGGGTTGGGTTTAGGGCTGGATAAGATGAATTTTTAATATCACACTGAATGGTACACTGTTGATGGGGAAAATTTTTGGATGTTTTTCCATTCTCCATTATAGCCTATGAGATTCATTAGAATGAATGGGCCCATATGGTAAGGGTTAGGGTTAGGGTTAGAGTTCAGGACACACTTATGTTTCGGTGAATATTGGGGTTGGGTTTAGGGTTGGATAACATGAATTTTTAATATCACACTGAATGGTACACTGTTGATGGGAAAATTTTTTGGATGTTTTTCCATTCTCCATTATAGCCTATGAGATTCATTAGAATGAATGGGCCCATATGGTAAGGGTTAGGGTTAGGGTTAGAGTTCTGGACGCACTTATGTTTGGGTGAATACTGGGGTTGGGTTTAGGGTTGGATAAGATGTATTTTTAATATCACACTGAATGGTACACTGTTGATGGGGAAAAATTTTGGATGTTTTTCCATTCTCCATTATAGCCTATGAGATTCATTAGAATGAATGGGCCCATATGGTAAGGGTTAGGGTTAGGGTTAGAGTTCAGGACACACTTATGTTTCGGTGAATATTGGGGTTGGGTTTAGGGTTGGATAAGATGAATTTTTAATATCACACTGAATGGTACACTGTTGATGGGAAAATTTTTGGATGTTTTTCCATTCTCCATTATAGCCTATGAGATTCATTAGAATGAATGGGCCCATATGGTAAGGGTTAGGGTTAGGGTTAGAGTTCAGGACACACATATGTTCGGTTTAAAATTGGGGTCTGGTTTAGGGTTGGGTAAGATGTATTTTTAATATCACACTGAATGGTATACTCTTGATGGGAAAAAATTTTGGATGTTTTTCCATTCTCCATTATAGCCTATGAGATTCATTAGAATGAATGGGCCCATTTGGTAAGGGTTAGGGTTAGGGTTAGAGTTCAGGACACACTTATGTTCGAGTGAATATTGGGGTTGGGTTTAGGGTTGGATAAGATGTATTTTTAATATCACACTGAATGGTACACTGTTGATGGGGAAAATTTTTGGATGTTTTTCCATTCTCCATTATAGCCTATGAGATTCATTAGAATGAATGGGCCCATATGGTAAGGGTTAGGGTTAGGGTTAGAGTTCAGGACACACTTATGTTTCGGTGAATATTCGGGTTGGGTTTAGGGTTGGATAACTTGAATTTTTAATATCACACTGAATGGTACACTGTTGATGGGGAAAATTTTTGGATGTTTTTCCATTCTCCATTATAGCCTATGAGATTCATTAGAATGAATGGGCCCATATGGTAAGGGTTAGGGTTAGGGTTAGAGTACAGGACACACTTATGTTTCGGTGAATATTGGGGTTGGGTTTAGGGCTGGATAAGATGAATTTTTAATATCACACTGAATGGTACACTGTTGATGGGGAAAATTTTTGGATGTTTTTCCATTCTCCATTATAGCCTATGAGATTCATTATAATGAATGGGCCCATATGGTAAGGGTTAGGGTTAGGGTTAGAGTTCAGGACACACTTATGTTTCGGTGAATATAGGGGTTGGGTTTAGGGTTGGATAACTTGAATTTTTAATATCACACTGAATGGTACACTGTTGATGGGGAAAAATTTTGGATGTTTTTCCATTCTCCATTATAGCCTATGAGATTCATTAGAATGAATGGGCCCATATGGTAAGGGTTAGGGTTAGGGTTAGAGTTCAGGACACACTTATGTTCGAGTGAATATTGGGGTTGGGTTTAGGGTTGGATAAGATGTATTTTTAATATCACACTGAATGGTATACTCTTGATGGGTAAAATTTTTGGATGTTTTTCCATTCTTCATTATACCCTATGAGATTCATTAGAATGAATGGGCCCATATGGTAAGGGTTAGGGTTAGGGTTAGAGTTCAGGACACACATATGTTCGGTTTAAAATTGGGGTCTGGTTTAGGGTTGGGTAAGATGTATTTTTAATATCACACTGAATGGTATACTCTTGATGGGAAAAAATTTTGGATGTTTTTCCATTCTCCATTATAGCCTAAGAGATTCATTAGAATGAATGGGCCCATATGGTAAGGGTTAGGGTTAGAGTTCTGGACGCACTTATGTTTGGGTGAATATTGGGGTTCGGTTTAGGGTTGGATAAGGTGTATTTTTAATATCACACTGAATGGTACACTGTTGATGGGGAAAAATTTTGGATGTTTTTCCATTCTCCATTATAGCCTATGAGATTCATTAGAATGAATGGGCCCATATGGTAAGGGTTAGGGTTAGAGTTCAGGACACACATATGTTCGGTTTAAAATTGGGGTCTATTTTAGGGTTGGGTAAGATGTATTTTTAATATCGCACTGAATGGTATACTCTTGATGGGAAACAATGTTGGATGTTTTTCCATTCTCCATTATAGCCTATGAGATTCATTAGAATGAATGGGCCCATATGGTAAGGGTTAGGGTTAGAGTTCTGGACGCACTTATGTTTGGGTGAATATTGGGGTTGGGTTTAGGTTTGGGTAAGATGTATTTTTAATATCACACTGAATGGTACACTGTTGACGGGGAAAAATTTTGGATGTTTTTCCATTCTCCATTATAGCCTATGAGATTCATTAGAATGAATGGGCCCATATGGTAAGGGTTTTTGGTTAGGGTTAGAGTTCTGGACGCACTTATGTTCGAGTGAATATTGGGGTTGGGTTTAGGGTTGGATAAGATGTATTTTTAATATCACACTGAATGGTACACTGTTGATGGGGAAAAATTTTGGATGTTTTTCCATTCTCCATTATAGCCTATGAGATTCATTAGAATGAATGGGCCCATATGGTAAGGGTTAGGGTTAGGGTTAGAGTTCAGGACACACTTATGTTTCGGTGAATATTGGGGTTGGGTTTAGGGCTGGATAAGATGAATTTTTAATATCACACTGAATGGTACACTGTTGATGGGGAAAATTTTTGGATGTTTTTCCATTCTCCATTATAGCCTATGAGATTCATTAGAATGAATGGGCCCATATGGTAAGGGTTAGGGTTAGGGTTAGAGTTCAGGACACACTTATGTTTCGGTGAATATTGGGGTTGGGTTTAGGGTTGGATAACATGAATTTTTAATATCACACTGAATGGTACACTGTTGATGGGAAAATTTTTTGGATGTTTTTCCATTCTCCATTATAGCCTATGAGATTCATTAGAATGAATGGGCCCATATGGTAAGGGTTAGGGTTAGGGTTAGAGTTCTGGACGCACTTATGTTTGGGTGAATACTGGGGTTGGGTTTAGGGTTGGATAAGATGTATTTTTAATATCACACTGAATGGTACACTGTTGATGGGGAAAAATTTTGGATGTTTTTCCATTCTCCATTATAGCCTATGAGATTCATTAGAATGAATGGGCCCATATGGTAAGGGTTAGGGTTAGGGTTAGAGTTCAGGACACACTTATGTTTCGGTGAATATTGGGGTTGGGTTTAGGGTTGGATAAGATGAATTTTTAATATCACACTGAATGGTACACTGTTGATGGGAAAATTTTTGGATGTTTTTCCATTCTCCATTATAGCCTATGAGATTCATTAGAATGAATGGGCCCATATGGTAAGGGTTAGGGTTAGGGTTAGAGTTCAGGACACACATATGTTCGGTTTAAAATTGGGGTCTGGTTTAGGGTTGGGTAAGATGTATTTTTAATATCACACCGAATGGTATACTCTTGATGGGAAAAATTTTTGGATGTTTTTCCATTCTCCATTATAGCCTATGAGATTCATTAGAATGAATGGGCCCATATGGTAAGGGTTAGGGTTAGAGTTAGAGTTCTGGACGCACTTATGTTTTTGTAAATATTGGGGTTGGGTTTAGTGTTGGGTAAGATGTATTTTTAATATCACACTGAATGGTATAATCTTGATGGTAAAAATTTTTGGATGTTTTTCCATTCTCCATTATAGCCTATGAGATTCATTAGAATGAATGGGCCCATATGGTAAGGGTTAGGGTTAGGGTTAGAGTTCAGGACACACTTATATTTCGGTGAATATTGGGGTTGGGTTTAGGGTTGGATAAGATGAATTTTTAATATCACACTGAATGGTACACTGTTGATGGGGAAAATTTTTGGATGTTTTTCCATTCTCCATTATAGCCTATGAGATTCATTAGAATGAATGGGCCCATATGGTAAGGGTTAGGGTTAGGGTTAGAGTACAGGACACACTTATGTTTCGGTGAATATTGGGGTTGGGTTTAGGGCTGGATAAGATGAATTTTTAATATCACACTGAATGGTACACTGTTGATGGGGAAAATTTTTGGATGTTTTTCCATTCTCCATTATAGCCTATGAGATTCATTATAATGAATGGGCCCATATGGTAAGGGTTAGGGTTAGGGTTAGAGTTCAGGACACACTTATGTTTCGGTGAATATAGGGGTTGGGTTTAGGGTTGGATAACTTGAATTTTTAATATCACACTGAATGGTACACTGTTGATGGGGAAAAATTTTGGATGTTTTTCCATTCTCCATTATAGCCTATGAGATTCATTAGAATGAATGGGCCCATATGGTAAGGGTTAGGGTTAGGGTTAGAGTTCAGGACACACTTATGTTCGAGTGAATATTGGGGTTGGGTTTAGGGTTGGATAAGATGTATTTTTAATATCACACTGAATGGTATACTCTTGATGGGTAAAATTTTTGGATGTTTTTCCATTCTTCATTATACCCTATGAGATTCATTAGAATGAATGGGCCCATATGGTAAGGGTTAGGGTTAGGGTTAGAGTTCAGGACACACATATGTTCGGTTTAAAATTGGGGTCTGGTTTAGGGTTGGGTAAGATGTATTTTTAATATCACACTGAATGGTATACTCTTGATGGGAAAAAATTTTGGATGTTTTTCCATTCTCCATTATAGCCTAAGAGATTCATTAGAATGAATGGGCCCATATGGTAAGGGTTAGGGTTAGAGTTCTGGACGCACTTATGTTTGGGTGAATATTGGGGTTCGGTTTAGGGTTGGATAAGGTGTATTTTTAATATCACACTGAATGGTACACTGTTGATGGGGAAAAATTTTGGATGTTTTTCCATTCTCCATTATAGCCTATGAGATTCATTAGAATGAATGGGCCCATATGGTAAGGGTTAGGGTTAGAGTTCAGGACACACATATGTTCGGTTTAAAATTGGGGTCTATTTTAGGGTTGGGTAAGATGTATTTTTAATATCGCACTGAATGGTATACTCTTGATGGGAAACAATGTTGGATGTTTTTCCATTCTCCATTATAGCCTATGAGATTCATTAGAATGAATGGGCCCATATGGTAAGGGTTAGGGTTAGAGTTCTGGACGCACTTATGTTTGGGTGAATATTGGGGTTGGGTTTAGGTTTGGGTAAGATGTATTTTTAATATCACACTGAATGGTACACTGTTGATGGGGAAAAATTTTGGATGTTTTTCCATTCTCCATTATAGCCTATGAGATTCATTAGAATGAATGGGCCCATATGGTAAGGGTTTTTGGTTAGGGTTAGAGTTCTGGACGCACTTATGTTCGAGTGAATATTGGGGTTGGGTTTAGGGTTGGATAAGATGTATTTTTAATATCACACTGAATGGTACACTGTTGATGGGGAAAAATTTTGGATGTTTTTCCATTCTCCATTATAGCCTATGAGATTCATTAGAATGAATGGGCCCATATGGTAAGGGTTAGGGTTAGGGTTAGAGTTCAGGACACACTTATGTTTCGGTGAATATTGGGGTTGGGTTTAGGGCTGGATAAGATGAATTTTTAATATCACACTGAATGGTACACTGTTGATGGGGAAAATTTTTGGATGTTTTTCCATTCTCCATTATAGCCTATGAGATTCATTAGAATGAATGGGCCCATATGGTAAGGGTTAGGGTTAGGGTTAGAGTTCAGGACACACTTATGTTTCGGTGAATATTGGGGTTGGGTTTAGGGTTGGATAACATGAATTTTTAATATCACACTGAATGGTACACTGTTGATGGGAAAATTTTTTGGATGTTTTTCCATTCTCCATTATAGCCTATGAGATTCATTAGAATGAATGGGCCCATATGGTAAGGGTTAGGGTTAGGGTTAGAGTTCTGGACGCACTTATGTTTGGGTGAATACTGGGGTTGGGTTTAGGGTTGGATAAGATGTATTTTTAATATCACACTGAATGGTACACTGTTGATGGGGAAAAATTTTGGATGTTTTTCCATTCTCCATTATAGCCTATGAGATTCATTAGAATGAATGGGCCCATATGGTAAGGGTTAGGGTTAGGGTTAGAGTTCAGGACACACTTATGTTTCGGTGAATATTGGGGTTGGGTTTAGGGTTGGATAAGATGAATTTTTAATATCACACTGAATGGTACACTGTTGATGGGAAAATTTTTGGATGTTTTTCCATTCTCCATTATAGCCTATGAGATTCATTAGAATGAATGGGCCCATATGGTAAGGGTTAGGGTTAGGGTTAGAGTTCAGGACACACATATGTTCGGTTTAAAATTGGGGTCTGGTTTAGGGTTGGGTAAGATGTATTTTTAATATCACACCGAATGGTATACTCTTGATGGGAAAAATTTTTGGATGTTTTTCCATTCTCCATTATAGCCTATGAGATTCATTAGAATGAATGGGCCCATATGGTAAGGGTTAGGGTTAGAGTTAGAGTTCTGGACGCACTTATGTTTTTGTAAATATTGGGGTTGGGTTTAGTGTTGGGTAAGATGTATTTTTAATATCACACTGAATGGTATAATCTTGATGGTAAAAATTTTTGGATGTTTTTCCATTCTCCATTATAGCCTATGAGATTCATTAGAATGAATGGGCCCATATGGTAAGGGTTAGGGTTAGGGTTAGAGTTCAGGACACACTTATATTTCGGTGAATATTGGGGTTGGGTTTAGGGTTGGATAAGATGAATTTTTAATATCACACTGAATGGTACACTGTTGATGGGGAAAATTTTTGGATGTTTTTCCATTCTCCATTATAGCCTATGAGATTCATTAGAATGAATGGGCCCATATGGTAAGGGTCTTTGGTTAGGGTTAGAGTTCTGGACGCACTTATGTTTGGGTGAATATTGGGGTTGGGTTTAGGTTTGGGTAAGATGTATTTTTAATATCACACTGAATGGTACACTGTTGATGGGGAAAAATTTTGGATGTTTTTCCATTCTCCATTATAGCCTATGAGATTCATTAGAATGAATGGGCCCATATGGTAAGGGTTTTTGGTTAGGGTTAGAGTTCTGGACGCACTTATGTTTGGGTGAATATTGGGGTTGGGTTTAGGTTTGGGTAAGATGTATTTTTAATATCACACTGAATGGTACAGTGTTGATGGGGAAAATTTTTGGATGTTTTTCCATTCTCCATTATAGCCTATGAGATTCATTAGAATGAATGGGCCCATATGGTAAGGGTTAGGGTTAGGGTTAGAGTTCAGGACACACTTATGTTTCGGTGAATATTGGGGTTGGGTTTAGGCTTGGATAAGATGTATTTTTAATATCACACTGAATGATACACTGTTGATGGGGAAAAATTTTGGATGTTTTTCCATTCTCCATTATAGCCTATGAGATTCATTAGAATGAATGGGCCCATATGGTAAGGGTTAGGGTTAGGGTTAGAGTTCAGGACACACTTATGTTTCGGTGAATATTGGGGTTGTTGGGTTTAGGGCTGGATAAGATGAATTTTTAATATCACACTGAATGATACACTGTTGATGGGGAAAATTTTTGGATGTTTTTCCATTCTCCATTATAGCCTATGAGATTCATTAGAATGAATGGGCCGATATGGTAAGGGTTAGGGTTAGGGTTAGAGTTCAGGACACACTTATGTTTCGGTGAATATTGGGGTTGCGTTTAGGGTTGGATAACATGAATTTTTAATATCACACTGAATGGTACACTGTTGATGGGAAATTTTTTTGGATGTTTTTCCATTCTCCATTATAGCCTATGAGATTCATTAGAATGAATGGGCCCATATGGTAAGGGTTAGGGTTAGGGTTAGAGTTCTGGACGCACTTATGTTCGGTTTAAAATTGGGGTCTGGTTTAGGGTTGGGTAAGATGTATTTTTAATATCACACCGAATGGTATACTCTTGATGGGAAAATTTTTTGGATGTTTTTCCATTCTCCATTATAGCCTATGAGATTCATTAGAATGAATGGGCCCATATGGTAAGGGTTAGGGTTAGGGTTAGAGTTCAGGACACACTTATATTTCGGTGAATATTGGGGTTGGGTTTAGGGTGGATAAGATGAATTTTTAATATCACACTGAATGGTACACTGTTGATGGGGAAAATTTTTGGATGTTTTTCCATTCTCCATTATAGCCTATGAGATTCATTAGAATGAATGGGCCCATATGGTAAGGGTTAGGGTTAGGGTTAGAGTTCAGGACACACATATTTTCGGTTTAAAATTGGGGTCTTTTTTAGGGTTGGGAGATGTATTTTTAATATCACACTGAATGGTATACTCTTGATGGGAAAAAATTTGGATGTTTTTCCATTCTCCATTATAGCCTATGAGATTCATTAGAATGAATGGGCCCATATGGTAAGGGTTAGGGTTAGGGTTAGAGTTCTGGACGCACTTATGTTTGGCTGAATATTGGGGTTGGGTTTAGGGTTGGATAAGATGTATTTTTAATATTACACTGAATGGTATACTCTTGATGGCAAAAATTTTTGGATGTTTTTCCATTCTCCATTATAGCCTATGAGATTCATTAGAATGAATGGGCCCATATGGTAAGGGTTAGGGTTAGGGTTAGAGTTCAGGACACACTTATGTTTCGGTGAATATTGGGGTTGGGTTTAGGGTTGGATAACTTGAATTTTTAATATCACACTGAATGGTACACTGTTGATGGGGAAAATTTTTGGATGTTTTTCCATTCTCCATTATAGCCTATGAGATTCATTAGAATGAATGGGCCCATATGGTAAGGGTTACGGTTAGGGTTAGAGTTCAGGACACACTTATGTTTCGGTGAATATTGGGGTTGCGTTTAGGGTTGGATAAGATGTATTTTTAATATCACACTGAATGGTATACTCTTGATGGGTAAAATTTTTGGATGTTTTTCCATTCTCCATTATAGCCTATGAGATTCATTAGAATGAATGGGCCCATATGGTAAGGGTTAGGGTTAGGGTTAGAGTTCAGGACACACATATGTTCGGTTTAAAATTGGGGTCTGGTTTAGGGTTGGGTAAGATGTATTTTTAATATCACACTGAATGGTATACTCTTGATGGGAAAAAATTTTGGATGTTTTTCCATTCTCCATTATAGCCTATGAGATTCATTAGAATGAATGGGCCCATATGGTAAGGGTTAGGGTTAGGGTTAGAGTTCAGGACACACTTATGTTCGAGTGAATATTGGGGTTGGGTTTAGGGTTGGATAAGATGTATTTTTAATATCACACTGAATGGTACACTGTTGATGGGGAAAAATTTTGGATGTTTTTCCATTCTCCATTATAGCCTATGAGATTCATTAGAATGAATGGGCCCATATGGTAAGGGTTAGGGTTAGGGTTAGAGTACAGGACACACTTATGTTTCGGTGTATATTGGGGTTGGGTTTAGGGCTGGATAAGATGAATTTTTAATATCACACTGAATGGTACACTGTTGATGGGGAAAATTTTTGGATGTTTTTCCATTCTCCATTATAGCCTATGAGATTCATTAGAATGAATGGGCCCATATGGTAAGGGTTTTTGGTTAGGGTTAGAGTTCTGGACGCACTTATGTTTGGGTGAATATTGGGGTTGGGTTTAGGTTTGGGTAAGATGTATTTTTAATATCACACTGAATGGTACAGTGTTGATGGGGAAAATTTTTGGATGTTTTTCCATTCTCCATTATAGCCTATGAGATTCATTAGAATGAATGGGCCCATATGGTAAGGGTTAGGGTTAGGGTTAGAGTTCAGGACACACTTATGTTTCGGTGAATATTGGGGTTGGGTTTAGGCTTGGATAAGATGTATTTTTAATATCACACTGAATGATACACTGTTGATGGGGAAAAATTTTGGATGTTTTTCCATTCTCCATTATAGCCTATGAGATTCATTAGAATGAATGGGCCCATATGGTAAGGGTTAGGGTTAGGGTTAGAGTTCAGGACACACTTATGTTTCGGTGAATATTGGGGTTGGGTTTAGGGTTGGATAAGATGAATTTTTAATATCACACTGAATGATACACTGTTGATGGGGAAAATTTTTGGATGTTTTTCCATTCTCCATTATAGCCTATGAGATTCATTAGAATGAATGGGCCGATATGGTAAGGGTTAGGGTTAGGGTTAGAGTTCAGGACACACTTATGTTTCGGTGAATATTGGGGTTGCGTTTAGGGTTGGATAACATGAATTTTTAATATCACACTGAATGGTACACTGTTGATGGGAAATTTTTTTGGATGTTTTTCCATTCTCCATTATAGCCTATGAGATTCATTAGAATGAATGGGCCCATATGGTAAGGGTTAGGGTTAGGGTTAGAGTTCTGGACGCACTTATGTTCGGTTTAAAATTGGGGTCTGGTTTAGGGTTGGGTAAGATGTATTTTTAATATCACACCGAATGGTATACTCTTGATGGGAAAATTTTTTGGATGTTTTTCCATTCTCCATTATAGCCTATGAGATTCATTAGAATGAATGGGCCCATATGGTAAGGGTTAGGGTTAGGGTTAGAGTTCAGGACACACTTATATTTCGGTGAATATTGGGGTTGGGTTTAGGGTTGGATAAGATGAATTTTTAATATCACACTGAATGGTACACTGTTGATGGGGAAAATTTTTGGATGTTTTTCCATTCTCCATTATAGCCTATGAGATTCATTAGAATGAATGGGCCCATATGGTAAGGGTTAGGGTTAGGGTTAGAGTTCAGGACACACATATTTTCGGTTTAAAATTGGGGTCTTTTTTAGGGTTGGGAAGATGTATTTTTAATATCACACTGAATGGTATACTCTTGATGGGAAAAAATTTTGGATGTTTTTCCATTCTCCATTATAGCCTATGAGATTCATTAGAATGAATGGGCCCATATGGTAAGGGTTAGGGTTAGGGTTAGAGTTCTGGACGCACTTATGTTTGGCTGAATATTGGGGTTGGGTTTAGGGTTGGATAAGATGTATTTTTAATATTACACTGAATGGTATACTCTTGATGGCAAAAATTTTTGGATGTTTTTCCATTCTCCATTATAGCCTATGAGATTCATTAGAATGAATGGGCCCATATGGTAAGGGTTAGGGTTAGGGTTAGAGTTCAGGACACACTTATGTTTCGGTGAATATTGGGGTTGGGTTTAGGGTTGGATAACTTGAATTTTTAATATCACACTGAATGGTACACTGTTGATGGGGAAAATTTTTGGATGTTTTTCCATTCTCCATTATAGCCTATGAGATTCATTAGAATGAATGGGCCCATATGGTAAGGGTTACGGTTAGGGTTAGAGTTCAGGACACACTTATGTTTCGGTGAATATTGGGGTTGCGTTTAGTGTGGATAAGATGTATTTTTAATATCACACTGAATGGTATACTCTTGATGGGTAAAATTTTTGGATGTTTTTCCATTCTCCATTATAGCCTATGAGATTCATTAGAATGAATGGGCCCATATGGTAAGGGTTAGGGTTAGGGTTAGAGTTCAGGACACACATATGTTCGGTTTAAAATTGGGGTCTGGTTTAGGGTTGGGTAAGATGTATTTTTAATATCACACTGAATGGTATACTCTTGATGGGAAAAAATTTTGGATGTTTTTCCATTCTCCATTATAGCCTATGAGATTCATTAGAATGAATGGGCCCATATGTAAGGGTTAGGGTTAGGGTTAGAGTTCAGGACACACTTATGTTCGAGTGAATATTGGGGTTGGGTTTAGGGTTGGGATAAGATGTATTTTTAATATCACACTGAATGGTACACTGTTGATGGGGAAAAATTTTGGATGTTTTTCCATTCTCCATTATAGCCTATGAGATTCATTAGAATGAATGGGCCCATATGGTAAGGGTTAGGGTTAGGGTTAGAGTACAGGACACACTTATGTTTCGGTGTATATTGGGGTTGGGTTTAGGGCTGGATAAGATGAATTTTTAATATCACACTGAATGGGTACACTGTTGATGGGGAAAATTTTTGGATGTTTTTCCATTCTCCATTATAGCCTATGAGATTCATTAGAATGAATGGGCCCATATGGTAAGGGTTAGGGTTATGGTTAGAGTTCAGGACACACTTATGTTTCGGTGAATATTCGGGTTGGGTTTAGGGTTGGATAACTTGAATTTTTAATATCACACTGAATGGTACACTGTTGATGGGGAAAAATTTGGATGTTTTTCCATTCTCCATTATAGCCTATGAGATTCATTAGAATGAATGGGCCCATATGGTAAGGGTTAGGGTTAGGGTTAGAGTACAGGACACACTTATGTTTCGGTGAATATTGGGGTTGGGTTTAGGGCTGGATAAGATGAATTTTTAATATCACACTGAATGGTACACTGTTGATGGGGAAAATTTTTGGATGTTTTTCCATTCTCCATTATAGCCTATGAGATTCATTATAATGAATGGGCCCATATGGTAAGGGTTAGGGTTAGGGTTAGAGTTCAGGACACACTTATGTTTCGGTGAATATTGGGGTTGGGTTTAGGGTTGGATAACTTGAATTTTTAATATCACACTGAATGGTACACTGTTGATGGGGAAAAATTTTGGATGTTTTTCCATTCTCCATTATAGCCTATGAGATTCATTAGAATGAATGGGCCCATATGGTAAGGGTTAGGGTTAGGGTTAGAGTTCAGGACACACTTATGTTTCGGTGTATATTGGGGTTGGGTTTAGGGCTGGATAAGATGAATTTTTAATATCACACTGAATGGTACACTGTTGATGGGGAAAATTTTTGGATGTTTTTCCATTCTCCATTATAGCCTATGAGATTCATTATAATGAATGGGCCCATATGGTAAGGGTTAGGGTTAGGGTTAGAGTTCAGGACACACTTATGTTTCGGTGAATATAGGGGTTGGGTTTAGGGTTGGATAACTTGAATTTTTAATATCACACTGAATGGTACACTGTTGATGGGGAAAATTTTTGGATGTTTTTCCATTCTCCATTATAGCCTATGAGATTCATTAGAATGAATGGGCCCATATGGTAAGGGTTAGGGTTAGAGTTCTGGACGCACTTATGTTTGGGTGAATATTGGGGTTGGGTTTAGGTTTGGGTAAGATGTATTTTTAATATCACACTGAATGGTACACTGTTGATGGGGAAAAATTTTGGATGTTTTTCCATTCTCCATTATAGCCTATGAGATTCATTAGAATGAATGGGCCCATATGGTAAGGGTTTTTGGTTAGGGTTAGAGTTCTGGACGCACTTATGTTCGAGTGAATATTGGGGTTGGGTTTAGGGTTGGATAAGATGTATTTTTAATATCACACTGAATGGTACACTGTTGATGGGGAAAAATTTTGGATGTTTTTCCATTCTCCATTATAGCCTATGAGATTCATTAGAATGAATGGGCCCATATGGTAAGGGTTAGGGTTAGGGTTAGAGTTCAGGACACACTTATGTTTCGGTGAATATTGGGGTTGGGTTTAGGGCTGGATAAGATGAATTTTTAATATCACACTGAATGGTACACTGTTGATGGGGAAAATTTTTGGATGTTTTTCCATTCTCCATTATAGCCTATGAGATTCATTAGAATGAATGGGCCCATATGGTAAGGGTTAGGGTTAGGGTTAGAGTTCAGGACACACTTATGTTTCGGTGAATATTGGGGTTGGGTTTAGGGTTGGATAACATGAATTTTTAATATCACACTGAATGGTACACTGTTGATGGGAAAATTTTTTGGATGTTTTTCCATTCTCCATTATAGCCTATGAGATTCATTAGAATGAATGGGCCCATATGGTAAGGGTTAGGGTTAGGGTTAGAGTTCTGGACGCACTTATGTTTGGGTGAATACTGGGGTTGGGTTTAGGGTTGGATAAGATGTATTTTTAATATCACACTGAATGGTACACTGTTGATGGGGAAAAATTTTGGATGTTTTTCCATTCTCCATTATAGCCTATGAGATTCATTAGAATGAATGGGCCCATATGGTAAGGGTTAGGGTTAGGGTTAGAGTTCAGGACACACTTATGTTTCGGTGAATATTGGGGGTTGGGTTTAGGGTTGGATAAGATGAATTTTTAATATCACACTGAATGGTACACTGTTGATGGGAAAATTTTTGGATGTTTTTCCATTCTCCATTATAGCCTATGAGATTCATTAGAATGAATGGGCCCATATGGTAAGGGTTAGGGTTAGGGTTAGAGTTCAGTGACACACATATGTTCGGTTTAAAATTGGGGTCTGGTTTAGGGGTTGGGTAAGATGTATTTTTAATATCACACCGAATGGTATACTCTTGATGGGAAAAATTTTTGGATGTTTTTCCATTCTCCATTATAGCCTATGAGATTCATTAGAATGAATGGGCCCATATGGTAAGGGTTAGGGTTAGAGTTAGAGTTCTGGACGCACTTATGTTTTTGTAAATATTGGGGTTGGGTTTAGTGTTGGGTAAGATGTATTTTTAATATCACACTGAATGGTATAATCTTGATGGTAAAAATTTTTGGATGTTTTTGCATTCTCCATTATAGCCTATGAGATTCATTAGAATGAATGGGCCCATATGGTAAGGGTTAGGGTTAGGGTTAGAGTTCAGGACACACTTATATTTCGGTGAATATTGGGGTTGGGTTTAGGGTTGGATAAGATGAATTTTTAATATCACACTGAATGGTACACTGTTGATGGGGAAAATTTTTGGATGTTTTTCATTCTCCATTATAGCCTATGAGATTCATTAGAATGAATGGGCCCATATGGTAAGGGTCTTTGGTTAGGGTTAGAGTTCTGGACGCACTTATGTTTGGGTGAATATTGGGGTTGGGTTTAGGTTTGGGTAAGATGTATTTTTAATATCACACTGAATGGTACAGTGTTGATGGGGAAAATTTTTGGATGTTTTTCCATTCTCCATTATAGCCTATGAGATTCATTAGAATGAATGGGCCCATATGGTAAGGGTTAGGGTTAGGGTTAGAGTTCAGGACACACTTATGTTTCGGTGAATATTGGGGTTGGGTTTAGGCTTGGATAAGATGTATTTTTAATATCACACTGAATGATACACTGTTGATGGGGAAAAATTTTGGATGTTTTTCCATTCTCCATTATAGCCTATGAGATTCATTAGAATGAATGGGCCCATATGGTAAGGGTTAGGGTTAGGATTAGAGTTCAGGACACACTTATGTTTCGGTGAATATTGGGGTTGGGTTTAGGGCTGGATAAGATGAATTTTTAATATCACACTGAATGATACACTGTTGATGGGGAAAATTTTTGGATGTTTTTCATTCTCCATTATAGCCTATGAGATTCATTAGAATGAATGGGCCCATATGGTAAGGGTTAGGGTTAGGGTTAGAGTTCTGGACGCACTTATGTTCGGTTTAAAATTGGGGTCTGGTTTAGGGTTGGGTAAGATGTATTTTTAATATCACACCGAATGGTATACTCTTGATGGGAAAATTTTTTGGATGTTTTTCCATTCTCCATTATAGCCTATGAGATTCATTAGAATGAATGGGCCCATATGGTAAGGGTTAGGGTTAGGGTTAGAGTTCAGGACACACTTATATTTCGGTGAATATTGGGGTTGGGTTTAGGGTTGGATAAGATGAATTTTTAATATCACACTGAATGGTACACTGTTGATGGGGAAAATTTTTGGATGTTTTTCCATTCTCCATTATAGCCTATGAGATTCATTAGAATGAATGGGCCCATATGGTAAGGGTTAGGGTTAGGGTTAGAGTTCAGGACACACATATTTTCGGTTTAAAATTGGGGTCTTTTTTAGGGTTGGGGAGGATGTATTTTTAATATCACACTGAATGGTATACTCTTGATGGGAAAAATTTTTGGATGTTTTTCCATTCTCCATTATAGCCTATGAGATTCATTAGAATGAATGGGCCCATATGGTAAGGGGTTAGGGTTAGGGTTAGAGTTCTGGACGCACTTATGTTTGGCTGAATATTGGGGTTGGGTTTAGGGTTGGATAAGATGTATTTTTATATTACACTGAATGGTATACTCTTGATGGCAAAAATTTTTGGATGTTTTTCCATTCTCCATTATAGCCTATGAGATTCATTAGAATGAATGGGCCCATATGGTAAGGGTTAGGGTTACGGTTAGAGTTCAGGACACACTTATGTTTCGTGAATATTGGGGTTGGGTTTAGGGTTGGATAACTTGAATTTTTAATATCACACTGAATGGTACACTGTTGATGGGGAAAATTTTTGGGATGTTTTTCCATTCTCCATTATAGCCTATGAGATTCATTAGAATGAATGGGCCCATATGGTAAGGGTTACGGTTAGGTTAGAGTTCAGGACACACTTATGTTTCGGTGAATATTGGGGTTGCGTTTAGGGTGGATAAGATGTATTTTTAATATCACACTGAATGGTATACTCTTGATGGGTAAAATTTTTGGATGTTTTTCCATTCTCCATTATAGCCTATGAGATTCATTAGAATGAATGGGCCCATATGGTAAGGGTTAGGGTTAGGGTTAGAGTTCAGGACACACATATGTTCGGTTTAAAATTGGGGTCTGGTTTAGGGTTGGGTAAGATGTATTTTTAATATCACACTGAATGGTATACTCTTGATGGGAAAAAATTTTGGATGTTTTTCCATTCTCCATTATAGCCTATGAGATTCATTAGAATGAATGGGCCCATATGGTAAGGGTTAGGGTTAGGGGTTAGAGTTCAGGACACACTTATGTTCGAGTGAATATTGGGGTTGGGTTTAGGGTTGGATAAGATGTATTTTTAATATCACACTGAATGGTACACTGTTGATGGGGAAAAATTTTGGATGTTTTTCCATTCTCCATTATAGCCTATGAGATTCATTAGAATGAATGGGCCCATATGGTAAGGGTTAGGGTTAGGGTTAGAGTACAGGACACACTTATGTTTCGGTGTATATTGGGGTTGGGTTTAGGGCTGGATAAGATGAATTTTTAATATCACACTGAATGGTACACTGTTGATGGGGAAAATTTTTGGATGTTTTTCCATTCTCCATTATAGCCTATGAGATTCATTAGAATGAATGGGCCATATGGTAAGGGTTAGGGTTATGGTTAGAGTTCAGGGACACACTTATGTTTCGGTGAATATTCGGGTTGGGTTTAGGGTTGGATAACTTGAATTTTTAATATCACACTGAATGTACACTGTTGATGGGGAAAAATTTTGGATGTTTTTCCATTCTCCATTATAGCCTATGAGATTCATTAGAATGAATGGGCCCATATGGTAAGGGTTAGGGTTAGGGTTAGAGTACAGGGACACACTTAGTTTCGGTGAATATTGGGGGTTGGGTTTAGGGCTGGATAGATGAATTTTTAATATCACACTGAATGGTACACTGTTGATGGGGAAAATTTTTGGATGTTTTTCCATTCTCCATTATAGCCTATGAGATTCATTATAATGAATGGGCCCATATGGTAAGGGTTAGGGTTAGGGTTAGAGTTCAGGACACACTTATGTTTCGGTGAATATTGGGGTTGGGTTTAGGGTTGGATAACTTGAATTTTTAATATCACACTGAATGGTACACTGTTGATGGGGAAAAATTTTGGATGTTTTTCCATTCTCCATTATAGCCTATGAGATTCATTAGAATGAATGGGCCCATATGGTAAGGGTTAGGGTTAGGGTTAGAGTTCAGGACACACTTATGTTTCGGTGTATATTGGGGTTGGGTTTAGGGCTGGATAAGATGAATTTTTAATATCACACTGAATGGTACACTGTTGATGGGGAAAATTTTTGGATGTTTTTCCATTCTCATTATAGCCTAAGAGATTCATTATAATGATGGGCCCATATGGTAAGGGTTAGGGTTAGGGTTAGAGTTCAGGACACACTTATGTTTCGGTGAATATAGGGGTTGGGTTTAGGGTTGGATAACTTGAATTTTTAATATCACACTGAATGGTACACTGTTGATGGGAAAATTTTTGGATGTTTTTCCATTCCTCCATTATAGCCTATGAGATTCATTAGAATGAATGGGCCCATATGGTAAGGGTTAGGGTTAGGGTTAGAGTTCAGGACACACTTATATTTCGGTGAATATTGGGGTTGGGTTTAGGGTTGGATAAGATGAATTTTTAATATCACACTGAATGGTATACTCTGATGGGTAAAATTTTTGGATGTTTTTCCATTCTTCATTATACCCTATGAGATTCATTAGAATGAATGGGCCATATGGTAAGGGTTAGGGTTAGGGTTAGAGTTCAGGAAACACATATGTTCGGTTTAAAATTGGGGTCTGGTTTAGGGTTGGGTAAGATGTATTTTTAATATCACACTGAATGGTATACTCTTGATGGGAAAAAATTTTGGATGTTTTTCCATTCTCCATTATAGCCTAAGAGATTCATTAGAATGAATGGGCCCATATGGTAAGGGTTAGGGTTAGAGTTCTGGACGCACTTATGTTTGGGTGAATATTGGGGTTCGGTTTAGGGTTGGATAAGGTGTATTTTTAATATCACACTGAATGGTACACTGTTGATGGGGAAAAATTTTGGATGTTTTTCCATTCTCCATTATAGCCTATGAGATTCATTAGAATGAATGGGCCCATATGGTAAGGGTTAGGGTTAGAGTTCAGGACACACATATGTTCGGTTTAAAATTGGGGTCTGGTTTAGGGTTGGGTAAGATGTATTTTTAATATCGCACTGAATGGTATACTCTTGATGGGAAACAATTTTGGAAGTTTTTCCATTCTCCATTATAGCCTATGAGATTCATTAGAATGAATGGGCCCATATGGTAAGGGTTAGGGTTAGAGTTCTGGACGCACTTATGTTTGGGTGAATATTGGGGTTGGGTTTAGGTTTGGGTAAGATGTATTTTTAATATCACACTGAATGGTACACTGTTGATGGGGAAAAATTTTGGATGTTTTTCCATTCTCCATTATAGCCTATGAGATTCATTAGAATGAATGGGCCCATATGGTAAGGGTTTTTGGTTAGGGTTAGAGTTCTGGACACACTTATGTTTGGGTGAATATTGGGGTTGGGTTTAGGTTTGGGTAAGATGTATTTTTAATATCACACTGAATGGTATAATCTTGATGGTAAAATTTTTTGGATGTTTTTCCATTCTCCATTATAGCCTATGAGATTCATTAGAATGAATGGGCCCATATGGTAAGGGTTAGGGTTAGGGTTAGAGTTCAGGACACACTTATGTTTCGGTGAATATTGGGGTTGGGTTTAGGGTTGGATAAGATGTATTTTTAATATCACACTGAATGGTACACTGTTGATGGGGAAAAATTTTGGATGTTTTTCCATTCTCCATTATAGCCTATGAGATTCATTAGAATGAATGGGCCCATATGGTAAGGGTTAGGGTTAGGGTTAGAGTTCAGGACACACTTATGTTTCGGTGAATATTGGGGTTGGGTTTAGGGCTGGATAAGATGAATTTTTAATATCACACTGAATGGTACACTGTTGATGGGGAAAATTTTTGGATGTTTTTCCATTCTCCATTATAGCCTATGAGATTCATTAGAATGAATGGGCCCATATGGTAAGGGTTAGGGTTAGGGTTAGAGTTCAGGACACACTTATGTTTCGGTGAATATTGGGGTTGGGTTTAGGGTTGGATAACATGAATTTTTAATATCACACTGAATGGTACACTGTTGATGGGAAAATTTTTTGGATGTTTTTCCATTCTCCATTATAGCCTATGAGATTCATTAGAATGAATGGGCCCATATGGTAAGGGTTAGGGTTAGGGTTAGAGTTCTGGACGCACTTATGTTTGGGTGAATACTGGGGTTGGGTTTAGGGTTGGATAAGATGTATTTTTAATATCACACTGAATGGTACACTGTTGATGGGGAAAAATTTTGGATGTTTTTCCATTCTCCATTATAGCCTATGAGATTCATTAGAATGAATGGGCCCATATGGTAAGGGTTAGGGTTAGGGTTAGAGTTCAGGACACACATATGTTTCGGTGAATATTGGGGTTGGGTTTAGGGTTGGATAAGATGAATTTTTAATATCACACTGAATGGTACACTGTTGATGGGAAAATTTTTGGATGTTTTTCCATTCTCCATTATAGCCTATGAGATTCATTAGAATGAATGGGCCCATATGGTAAGGGTTAGGGTTAGGGTTAGAGTTCAGGACACACATATGTTCGGTTTAAAATTGGGGTCTGGTTTAGGGTTGGGTAAGATGTATTTTTAATATCACACCGAATGGTATACTCTTGATGGGAAAAATTTTTGGATGTTTTTCCATTCTCCATTATAGCCTATGAGATTCATTAGAATGAATGGGCCCATATGGTAAGGGTTAGGGTTAGAGTTAGAGTTCTGGACGCACTTATGTTTTTGTAAATATTGGGGTTGGGTTTAGTGTTGGGTAAGATGTATTTTTAATATCACACTGAATGGTATAATCTTGATGGTAAAAATTTTTGGATGTTTTTCCATTCTCCATTATAGCCTATGAGATTCATTAGAATGAATGGGCCCATATGGTAAGGGTTAGGGTTAGGGTTAGAGTTCAGGACACACTTATATTTCGGTGAATATTGGGGTTGGGTTTAGGGTTGGATAAGATGAATTTTTAATATCACACTGAATGGTACACTGTTGATGGGGAAAATTTTTGGATGTTTTTCCATTCTCCATTATAGCCTATGAGATTCATTAGAATGAATGGGCCCATATGGTAAGGGTCTTTGGTTAGGGTTAGAGTTCTGGACGCACTTATGTTTGGGTGAATATTGGGGTTGGGTTTAGGTTTGGGTAAGATGTATTTTTAATATCACACTGAATGGTATACTCTTGATGGGAAAAAATTTTGGATGTTTTTCCATTCTCCATTATAGCCTATGAGATTCATTAGAATGAATGGGCCCATATGGTAAGGGTTAGGGTTAGGGTTAGAGTTCAGGACACACTTATGTTTCGGTGAATATTGGGGTTGGGTTTAGGGTTGGATAACTTGAATTTTTAATATCACACTGAATGGTACACTGTTGATGGGGGAAATTTTTGGATGTTTTTCCATTCTCCATTATAGCCTATGAGATTCATTAGAATGAATGGGCCCATATGGTAAGGGTTAGGGTTAGGGTTAGAGTTCAGGACACACTTATGTTCGAGTGAATATTGGGGTTGTGTTTAGGGTTGGATAAGATGTATTTTTAATATCACACTGAATGGTATTCTCTTGATGGGAAAAATTTTTGGATGTTTTTCCATTCTTCATTATACCCTATGAGATTCATTAGAATGAATGGGCCCATATGGTAAGGTTTAGGGTTAGGGTTAGAGTTCAGGACACACATATGTTCGGTTTAAAATTGGGGTCTGGTTTAGGGTTGGGTAAGATGTATTTTTAATATCACACTGAATGGTATACTCTTGATGGGAAAAAATTTTGGATGTTTTTCCATTCTCCATTATAGCCTATGAGATTCATTAGAATGAATGGGCCGATATGGTAAGGGTTAGGGTTAGAGTTCTGGACGCACTTATGTTTGGGTGAATATTGGGGTTCGGTTTAGGGTTGGATAAGATGTATTTTTAATATCACACTGAATGGTACACTGTTGATGGGGAAAAATTTTGGATGTTTTTCCATTCTCCATTATGGCCTATGAGATTCATTAGAATGAATGGGCCCATATGGTAAGGGTTAGGGTTAGAGTTCTGGATGCACTTATGTTTGGGTGAATATTGGGGTTCGGTTTAGGGTTGGATAAGATGTATTTTTAATATCACACTGAATGGTACACTGTTGATGGGAAAATTTTTTGGATGTTTTTCCATTCTCCATTATAGCCTATGAGATTCATTAGAATGAATGGGCCCATATGGTAAGGGTTAGGGTTAGAGTTCTGGACGCACTTATGTTTGGGTGAATATTGGGGTTCGGTTTAGGTTTGGGTAAGATGTATTTTTAATATCACACTGAATGGTATAATCTTGATGGTAAAATTTTTTGGATGTTTTTCCATTCTCCATTATAGCCTGTGAGATTCATTAGAATGAATGGGCCTATATGGTAAGGGTTAGGGTTAGGGTTAGAGTTCAGGACACACTTATGTTTCGGTGAATATTGGGGTTGGGTTTAGGGTTGGATAAGATGAATTTTTAATATCACACTGAATGGTACACTGTTGATGGGAAAATTTTTTGGATGTTTTTCCATTCTCCATTATAGCCTATGAGATTCATTAGAATGAATGGGCCCATATGGTAAGGGTTAGGGTTAGGGTTAGAGTTCAGGACACACATATGTTCGGTTTAAAATTGGGGTCTGGTTTAGGGTTGGGTAAGATGTATTTTTAATATCACACTGAATGGTATACTCTTGATGGGAAAAAATTTTGGATGTTTTTCCATTCTCCATTATAGCCTATGAGATTCATTAGAATGAATGGGCCCATATGGTAAGTGTTAGGGTTAGGGTTAGAGTTCAGGACGCACTTATGTTTCGGTGAATATTGGGGTTGGGTTTAGGGTTGGATAACTTGAATTTTTAATATCACACTGAATGGTACACTGTTGATGGGGAAAATTTTTGGATGTTTTTCCATTCTCCATTATAGCCTATGAGATTCATTAGAATGAATGGGCCCATATGGTAAGGGTTAGGGTTAGGGTTAGAGTACAGGACACACTTATGTTTCGGTGTATATTGGGGTTGGGTTTAGGGCTGGATAAGATGAATTTTTAATATCACACTGAATGGTACACTGTTGATGGGGAAAATTTTTGGATGTTTTTCCATTCTCCATTATAGCCTATGAGATTCATTAGAATGAATGGGCCCATATGGTAAGTGTTAGGGTTAGGGTTAGAGTTCAGGACGCACTTATGTTTCGGTGAATATTGGGGTTGGGTTTAGGGTTGGATAAGATGTATTTTTAATATCACACTGAATGGTACACTGTTGATGGGGAAAATTTTTGGATGTTTTTCCATTCTCCATTATAGCCTATGAGATTCATTAGAATGAATGGGCCCATATGGTAAGGGTTAGGGTTAGGGTTAGAGTACAGGACACACTTATGTTTCGGTGTATATTGGGGTTGGGTTTAGGGCTGGATAAGATGAATTTTTAATATCACACTGAATGGTACACTGTTGATGGGGAAAATTTTTGGATGTTTTTCCATTCTCCATTATAGCCTATGAGATTCATTAGAATGAATGGGCCCATATGGTAAGGGTTAGGGTTAGGGTTAGAGTTCAGGACACACTTATGTTTCGGTGAATATTGGGGTTGGGTTTAGGGTTGGATAACTTGAATTTTTAATATCACACTGAATGGTACACTGTTGATGGGCAAAATTTTTGGATGTTTTTCCATTCTCCATTATAGCCTATGAGATTCATTAGAATGAATGGGCCCATATGGTAAGGGTTAGGGTTAGGGTTAGAGTTCAGGACACACTTATGTTTCGGTGAATATTGGGGTTGCGTTTAGGGTTGGATAAGATGTATTTTTAATATCACACTGAATGGTATACTCTTGATGGGAAAATTTTTGGATGTTTTTCCATTCTTCATTATACCCTATGAGATTCATTAGAATGAATGGGCCCATATGGTAAGGGTTAGGGTTAGGGTTAGAGTTCAGGACACACATATGTTCGGTTTAAAATTGGGGTCTGGTTTAGGGTTGGGTAAGATGTATTTTTAATATCACACTGAATGGTATACTCTTGATGGGAAAAAATTTTGGATGTTTTTCCATTCTCCATTATAGCCTATGAGATTCATTAGAATGAATGGGCCCATTTGGTAAGGGTTAGGGTTAGGGTTAGAGTTCAGGACACACTTATGTTCGAGTGAATATTGGGGTTGGGTTTAGGGTTGGATAAGATGTATTTTTAATATCACACTGAATGGTACACTGTTGATGGGGAAAATTTTTGGATGTTTTTCCATTCTCCATTATAGCCTATGAGATTCATTAGAATGAATGGGCCCATATGGTAAGGGTTAGGGTTAGGGTTAGAGTTCAGGACACACTTATGTTTCGGTGAATATTCGGGTTGGGTTTAGGGTTGGATAACTTGAATTTTTAATATCACACTGAATGGTACACTGTTGATGGGGAAAATTTTTGGATGTTTTTCCATTCTCCATTATAGCCTATGAGATTCATTAGAATGAATGGGCCCATATGGTAAGGGTTAGGGTTAGGGTTAGAGTACAGGACACACTTATGTTTCGGTGTATATTGGGGTTGGGTTTAGGGCTGGATAAGATGAATTTTTAATATCACACTGAATGGTACACTGTTGATGGGGAAAATTTTTGGATGTTTTTCCATTCTCCATTATAGCCTATGAGATTCATTATAATGAATGGGCCCATATGGTAAGGGTTAGGGTTAGGGTTAGAGTTCAGGACACACTTATGTTTCGGTGAATATAGGGGTTGGGTTTAGGGTTGGATAACTTGAATTTTTAATATCACACTGAATGGTACACTGTTGATGGGGAAAATTTTTGGATGTTTTTCCATTCTCCATTATAGCCTATGAGATTCATTAGAATGAATGGGCCCATATGGTAAGGGTTAGGGTTCGGGTTAGAGTTCAGGACACACTTATGTTCGAGTGAATATTGGGGTTGGGTTTAGGGTTGGATAAGATGTATTTTTAATATCACACTGAATGGTATACTCTTGATGGGTAAAATTTTTGGATGTTTTTCCATTCTTCATTATACCCTATGAGATTCATTAGAATGAATGGGCCCATATGGTAAGGGTTAGGGTTAGGGTTAGAGTTCAGGACACACATATGTTCGGTTTAAAATTGGGGTCTGGTTTAGGGTTGGGTAAGATGTATTTTTAATATCACACTGAATGGTATACTCTTGATGGGAAAAAATTTTGGATGTTTTTCCATTCTCCATTATAGCCTAAGAGATTCATTAGAATGAATGGGCCCATATGGTAAGGGTTAGGGTTAGAGTTCTGGACGCACTTATGTTTGGGTGAATATTGGGGTTCGGTTTAGGGTTGGATAAGGTGTATTTTTAATATCACACTGAATGGTACACTGTTGATGGGGAAAAATTTTGGATGTTTTTCCATTCTCCATTATAGCCTATGAGATTCATTAGAATGAATGGGCCCATATGGTAAGGGTTAGGGTTAGAGTTCAGGACACACATATGTTCGGTTTAAAATTGGGGTCTGGTTTAGGGTTGGGTAAGATGTATTTTTAATATCGCACTGAATGGTATACTCTTGATGGGAAACAATTTTGGAAGTTTTTCCATTCTCCATTATAGCCTATGAGATTCATTAGAATGAATGGGCCCATATGGTAAGGGTTAGGGTTAGAGTTCTGGACGCACTTATGTTTGGGTGAATATTGGGGTTGGGTTTAGGTTTGGGTAAGATGTATTTTTAATATCACACTGAATGGTACACTGTTGATGGGGAAAAATTTTGGATGTTTTTCCATTCTCCATTATAGCCTATGAGATTCATTAGAATGAATGGGCCCATATGGTAAGGGTTTTTGGTTAGGGTTAGAGTTCTGGACGCACTTATGTTCGAGTGAATATTGGGGTTGGGTTTAGGGTTGGATAAGATGTATTTTTAATATCACACTGAATGGTACACTGTTGATGGGGAAAATTTTTGGATGTTTTTCCATTCTCCATTATAGCCTATGAGATTCATTAGAATGAATGGGCCCATATGGTAAGGGTTAGGGTTAGGGTTAGAGTACAGGACACACTTATGTTTCGGTGTATATTGGGGTTGTGTTTAGGGCTGGATAAGATGTATTTTTAATATCACACTGAATGGTACACTGTTGATGGGGAAAAATTTTGGATGTTTTTCCATTCTCCATTATAGCCTATGAGATTCATTAGAATGAATGGGCCCATATGGTAAGGGTTAGGGTTAGGGTTAGAGTTCAGGACACACTTATGTTCGAGTGAATATTGGGGTTGGGTTTAGGGTTGGATAAGATGTATTTTTAATATCACACTGAATGGTACACTGTTGATGGGGAAAATTTTTGGATGTTTTTCCATTCTCCATTATAGCCTATGAGATTCATTAGAATGAATGGGCCCATATGGTAAGGGTTAGGGTTAGGGTTAGAGTACAGGACACACTTATGTTTCGGTGTATATTGGGGTTGTGTTTAGGGCTGGATAAGATGAATTTTTAATATCACACTGAATGGTACACTGTTGATGGGGAAAATTTTTGGATGTTTTTCCATTCTCCATTATAGCCTATGAGATTCATTAGAATGAATGGGCCCATATGGTAAAGGTTAGGGTTAGGGTTAGAGTTCAGGACACACTTATGTTTCGGTGAATATTCGGGTTGGGTTTAGGGTTGGATAACTTGAATTTTTAATATCACACTGAATGGTACACTGTTGATGGGGAAAATTTTTGGATGTTTTTCCATTCTCCATTATAGCCTATGAGATTCATTAGAATGAATGGGCCCATATGGTAAGGGTTAGGGTTAGGGTTAGAGTACAGGACACACTTATGTTTCGGTGTATATTGGGGTTGGGTTTAGGGCTGGATAAGATGAATTTTTAATATCACACTGAATGGTACACTGTTGATGGGGAAAATTTTTGGATGTTTTTCCATTCTCCATTATAGCCTATGAGATTCATTATAATGAATGGGCCCATATGGTAAGGGTTAGGGTTAGGGTTAGAGTTCAGGACACACTTATGTTTCGGTGAATATAGGGGTTGGGTTTAGGGTTGGATAACTTGAATTTTTAATATCACACTGAATGGTACACTGTTGATGGGGAAAATTTTTGGATGTTTTTCCATTCTCCATTATAGCCTATGAGATTCATTAGAATGAATGGGCCCATATGGTAAGGGTTAGGGTTAGGGTTAGAGTTCAGGACACACTTATGTTCGAGTGAATATTGGGGTTGGGTTTAGGGTTGGATAAGATGTATTTTTAATATCACACTGAATGGTATACTCTTGATGGGTAAAATTTTTGGATGTTTTTCCATTCTTCATTATACCCTATGAGATTCATTAGAATGAATGGGCCCATATGGTAAGGGTTAGGGTTAGGGTTAGAGTTCAGGAAACACATATGTTCGGTTTAAAATTGGGGTCTGGTTTAGGGTTGGGTAAGATGTATTTTTAATATCACACTGAATGGTATACTCTTGATGGGAAAAAATTTTGGATGTTTTTCCATTCTCCATTATAGCCTAAGAGATTCATTAGAATGAATGGGCCCATATGGTAAGGGTTAGGGTTAGAGTTCTGGACGCACTTATGTTTGGGTGAATATTGGGGTTCGGTTTAGGGTTGGATAAGGTGTATTTTTAATATCACACTGAATGGTACACTGTTGATGGGGAAAAATTTTGGATGTTTTTCCATTCTCCATTATAGCCTATGAGATTCATTAGAATGAATGGGCCCATATGGTAAGGGTTAGGGTTAGGGTTAGAGTACAGGACACACTTATGTTTCGGTGTATATTGGGGTTGGGTTTAGGGCTGGATAAGATGAATTTTTAATATCACACTGAATGGTACACTGTTGATGGGGAAAATTTTTGGATGTTTTTCCATTCTCCATTATAGCCTATGAGATTCATTAGAATGAATGGGCCCATATGGTAAGGGTTAGGGTTAGGGTTAGAGTTCAGGACACACTTATGTTTCGGTGAATATTGGGGTTGGGTTTAGGGTTGGATAACTTGAATTTTTAATATCACACTGAATGGTACACTGTTGATGGGCAAAATTTTTGGATGTTTTTCCATTCTCCATTATAGCCTATGAGATTCATTAGAATGAATGGGCCCATATGGTAAGGGTTAGGGTTAGGGTTAGAGTTCAGGACACACTTATGTTTCGGTGAATATTGGGGTTGCGTTTAGGGTTGGATAAGATGTATTTTTAATATCACACTGAATGGTATACTCTTGATGGGAAAATTTTTGGATGTTTTTCCATTCTTCATTATACCCTATGAGATTCATTAGAATGAATGGGCCCATATGGTAAGGGTTAGGGTTAGGGTTAGAGTTCAGGACACACATATGTTCGGTTTAAAATTGGGGTCTGGTTTAGGGTTGGGTAAGATGTATTTTTAATATCACACTGAATGGTATACTCTTGATGGGAAAAAATTTTGGATGTTTTTCCATTCTCCATTATAGCCTATGAGATTCATTAGAATGAATGGGCCCATTTGGTAAGGGTTAGGGTTAGGGTTAGAGTTCAGGACACACTTATGTTCGAGTGAATATTGGGGTTGGGTTTAGGGTTGGATAAGATGTATTTTTAATATCACACTGAATGGTACACTGTTGAGGGGAAAATTTTTGGATGTTTTTCCATTCTCCATTATAGCCTATGAGATTCATTAGAATGAATGGGCCCATATGGTAAGGGTTAGGGTTAGGGTTAGAGTTCAGGACACACTTATGTTTCGGTGAATATTCGGGTTGGGTTTAGGGTTGGATAACTTGAATTTTTAATATCACACTGAATGGTACACTGTTGATGGGGAAAATTTTTGGATGTTTTTCCATTCTCCATTATAGCCTATGAGATTCATTAGAATGAATGGGCCCATATGGTAAGGGTTAGGGTTAGGGTTAGAGTACAGGACACACTTATGTTTCGGTGTATATTGGGGTTGGGTTTAGGGCTGGATAAGATGAATTTTTAATATCACACTGAATGGTACACTGTTGATGGGGAAAATTTTTGGATGTTTTTCCATTCTCCATTATAGCCTATGAGATTCATTATAATGAATGGGCCCATATGGTAAGGGTTAGGGTTAGGGTTAGAGTTCAGGACACACTTATGTTTCGGTGAACATAGGGGTTGGGTTTAGGGTTGGATAACTTGAATTTTTAATATCACACTGAATGGTACACTGTTGATGGGGAAAATTTTTGGATGTTTTTCCATTCTCCATTATAGCCTATGAGATTCATTAGAATGAATGGGCCCATATGGTAAGGGTTAGGGTTCGGGTTAGAGTTCAGGACACACTTATGTTCGAGTGAATATTGGGGTTGGGTTTAGGGTTGGATAAGATGTATTTTTAATATCACACTGAATGGTATACTCTTGATGGGTAAAATTTTTGGATGTTTTTCCATTCTTCATTATACCCTATGAGATTCATTAGAATGAATGGGCCCATATGGTAAGGGTTAGGGTTAGGGTTAGAGTTCAGGACACACATATGTTCGGTTTAAAATTGGGGTCTGGTTTAGGGTTGGGTAAGATGTATTTTTAATATCACACTGAATGGTATACTCTTGATGGGAAAAATTTTTGGATGTTTTTCCATTCTCCATTATAGCCTAAGAGATTCATTAGAATGAATGGGCCCATATGGTAAGGGTTAGGGTTAGAGTTCTGGACGCACTTATGTTTGGGTGAATATTGGGGTTCGGTTTAGGGTTGGATAAGGTGTATTTTTAATATCACACTGAATGGTACACTGTTGATGGGGAAAAATTTTGGATGTTTTTCCATTCTCCATTATAGCCTATGAGATTCATTAGAATGAATGGGCCCATATGGTAAGGGTTAGGGTTAGAGTTCAGGACACACATATGTTCGGTTTAAAATTGGGGTCTGGTTTAGGGTTGGGTAAGATGTATTTTTAATATCGCACTGAATGGTATACTCTTGATGGGAAACAATTTTGGAAGTTTTTCCATTCTCCATTATAGCCTATGAGATTCATTAGAATGAATGGGCCCATATGGTAAGGGTTAGGGTTAGAGTTCTGGACGCACTTATGTTTGGGTGAATATTGGGGTTGGGTTTAGGTTTGGGTAAGATGTATTTTTAATATCACACTGAATGGTACACTGTTGATGGGGAAAAATTTTGGATGTTTTTCCATTCTCCATTATAGCCTATGAGATTCATTAGAATGAATGGGCCCATATGGTAAGGGTTTTTGGTTAGGGTTAGAGTTCTGGACGCACTTATGTTCGAGTGAATATTGGGGTTGGGTTTAGGGTTGGATAAGATGTATTTTTAATATCACACTGAATGGTACACTGTTGATGGGGAAAATTTTTGGATGTTTTTCCATTCTCCATTATAGCCTATGAGATTCATTAGAATGAATGGGCCCATATGGTAAGGGTTAGGGTTAGGGTTAGAGTACAGGACACACTTATGTTTCGGTGTATATTGGGGTTGTGTTTAGGGCTGGATAAGATGTATTTTTAATATCACACTGAATGGTACACTGTTGATGGGGAAAAATTTTGGATGTTTTTCCATTCTCCATTATAGCCTATGAGATTCATTAGAATGAATGGGCCCATATGGTAAGGGTTAGGGTTAGGGTTAGAGTTCAGGACACACTTATGTTCGAGTGAATATTGGGGTTGGGTTTAGGGTTGGATAAGATGTATTTTTAATATCACACTGAATGGTACACTGTTGATGGGGAAAATTTTTGGATGTTTTTCCATTCTCCATTATAGCCTATGAGATTCATTAGAATGAATGGGCCCATATGGTAAGGGTTAGGGTTAGGGTTAGAGTACAGGACACACTTATGTTTCGGTGTATATTGGGGTTGTGTTTAGGGCTGGATAAGATGAATTTTTAATATCACACTGAATGGTACACTGTTGATGGGGAAAATTTTTGGATGTTTTTCCATTCTCCATTATAGCCTATGAGATTCATTAGAATGAATGGGCCCATATGGTAAAGGTTAGGGTTAGGGTTAGAGTTCAGGACACACTTATGTTTCGGTGAATATTCGGGTTGGGTTTAGGGTTGGATAACTTGAATTTTTAATATCACACTGAATGGTACACTGTTGATGGGGAAAATTTTTGGATGTTTTTCCATTCTCCATTATAGCCTATGAGATTCATTAGAATGAATGGGCCCATATGGTAAGGGTTAGGGTTAGGGTTAGAGTACAGGACACACTTATGTTTCGGTGTATATTGGGGTTGGGTTTAGGGCTGGATAAGATGAATTTTTAATATCACACTGAATGGTACACTGTTGATGGGGAAAATTTTTGGATGTTTTTCCATTCTCCATTATAGCCTATGAGATTCATTATAATGAATGGGCCCATATGGTAAGGGTTAGGGTTAGGGTTAGAGTTCAGGACACACTTATGTTTCGGTGAATATAGGGGTTGGGTTTAGGGTTGGATAACTTGAATTTTTAATATCACACTGAATGGTACACTGTTGATGGGGAAAATTTTGGATGTTTTTCCATTCTCCATTATAGCCTATGAGATTCATTAGAATGAATGGGCCCATATGGTAAGGGTTAGGGTTAGGGTTAGAGTTCAGGACACACTTATGTTCGAGTGAATATTGGGGTTGGGTTTAGGGTTGGATAAGATGTATTTTTAATATCACACTGAATGGTATACTCTTGATGGGTAAAATTTTTGGATGTTTTTCCATTCTTCATTATACCCTATGAGATTCATTAGAATGAATGGGCCCATATGGTAAGGGTTAGGGTTAGGGTTAGAGTTCAGGAAACACATATGTTCGGTTTAAAATTGGGGTCTGGTTTAGGGTTGGGTAAGATGTATTTTTAATATCACACTGAATGGTATACTCTTGATGGGAAAAAATTTTGGATGTTTTTCCATTCTCCATTATAGCCTAAGAGATTCATTAGAATGAATGGGCCCATATGGTAAGGGTTAGGGTTAGAGTTCTGGACGCACTTATGTTTGGGTGAATATTGGGGTTCGGTTTAGGGTTGGATAAGGTGTATTTTTAATATCACACTGAATGGTACACTGTTGATGGGGAAAAATTTTGGATGTTTTTCCATTCTCCATTATAGCCTATGAGATTCATTAGAATGAATGGGCCCATATGGTAAGGGTTAGGGTTAGAGTTCAGGACACACATATGTTCGGTTTAAAATTGGGGTCTGGTTTAGGGTTGGGTAAGATGTATTTTTAATATCGCACTGAATGGTATACTCTTGATGGGAAACAATTTTGGAAGTTTTTCCATTCTCCATTATAGCCTATGAGATTCATTAGAATGAATGGGCCCATATGGTAAGGGTTAGGGTTAGAGTTCTGGACGCACTTATGTTTGGGTGAATATTGGGGTTGGGTTTAGGTTTGGGTAAGATGTATTTTTAATATCACACTGAATGGTACACTGTTGATGGGGAAAAATTTTGGATGTTTTTCCATTCTCCATTATAGCCTATGAGATTCATTAGAATGAATGGGCCCATATGGTAAGGGTTTTTGGTTAGGGTTAGAGTTCTGGACACACTTATGTTTGGGTGAATATTGGGGTTCGGTTTAGGGTTGGATAAGGTGTATTTTTAATATCACACTGAATGGTACACTGTTGATGGGGAAAAATTTTGGATGTTTTTCCATTCTCCATTATAGCCTATGAGATTCATTAGAATGAATGGGCCCATATGGTAAGGGTTAGGGTTAGAGTTCAGGACACACATATGTTCGGTTTAAAATTGGGGTCTGGTTTAGGGTTGGGTAAGATGTATTTTTAATATCGCACTGAATGGTATACTCTTGATGGGAAACAATTTTGGAAGTTTTTCCATTCTCCATTATAGCCTATGAGATTCATTAGAATGAATGGGCCCATATGGTAAGGGTTAGGGTTAGAGTTCTGGACGCACTTATGTTTGGGTGAATATTGGGGTTGGGTTTAGGTTTGGGTAAGATGTATTTTTAATATCACACTGAATGGTACACTGTTGATGGGGAAAAATTTTGGATGTTTTTCCATTCTCCATTATAGCCTATGAGATTCATTAGAATGAATGGGCCCATATGGTAAGGGTTTTTGGTTAGGGTTAGAGTTCTGGACGCACTTATGTTCGAGTGAATATTGGGGTTGGGTTTAGGGTTGGATAAGATGTATTTTTAATATCACACTGAATGGTATAATCTTGATGGTAAAAATATTTGGATGTTTTTCCATTCTCCATTATAGCCTATGAGATTCATTAGAATGAATGGGCCCATATGGTAAGGGTTAGGGTTAGGGTTAGAGTTCAGGACACACATATGTTCGGTTTAAAATTGGGGTCTGGTTTAGGGTTGGGTAAGATGTATTTTTAATATCACACTGAATGGTATACTCTTGATGGGAAATAATTTTGGATGTTTTTCCATTCTCCATTATAGCCTATGAGATTCATTAGAATGAATGGGCCCATATGGTAAGGGTTAGGGTTAGGGTTAGAGTTCTGGACGCACTTATGTTTGGGTGAATATTGGGGTTGGGTTTAGGGTTGGGTAAGATGTATTTTTAATATCACACTGAATGGTATAATCTTGATGGTAAAATTTTTTGGATGTTTTTCCATTCTCCATTATAGCCTATGAGATTCATTAGAATGAATGGGCCCATATGGTAAGGGTTAGGGTTAGGGTTAGGGTTAGATTTCAGGACACACTTATGTTTCGGTGAATATATGGGTTGGGTTTAGGGTTGGATAAGATGAATTTTTAATATCACACTGAATGGTACACTGTTGATGGGGAAAATTTTTGGATGTTTTTCCATTCTCCATTATAGCCTATGAGATTCATTAGAATGAATGGGCCCATATGGTAAGGGTTAGGGTTAGGGTTAGAGTTCTGGACGCACTTATGTTCGGTTTAAAATTGGGGTCTGGTTTAGGGTTGGGTAAGATGTATTTTTAATATCACACCGAATGGTATACTCTTGATGGGAAAAATTTTTGGATGTTTTTCCATTCTCCATTATAGCCTATGAGATTCATTAGAATGAATGGGCCCATATGGTAAGGGTTAGGGTTAGAGTTAGAGTTCTGGACGCACTTATGTTTGGGTGAATATTGGGGTTGGGTTTAGTGTTGGGTAAGATGTATTTTTAATATCACACTGAATGGTATAATCTTGATGGTAAAATTTTTGGATGTTTTTCCATTCTCCATTATAGCCTATGAGATTCATTAGAATGAATGGGCCCATATGGTAAGGGTTAGGGTTAGGGTTAGAGTTCTGGACGCACTTATGTTTGGCTGAATATTGGGGTTGGGTTTAGGGTTGGATAAGATGTATTTTTAATATTACACTGAATGGTATACTCTTGATGGCAAAAATTTTTGGATGTTGTTCCATTCTCCATTATAGCCTATGAGATTCATTAGAATGAATGGGCCCATATGGTAAGGGTTTGGGTTAGAGTTCAGGACACACTTATGTTCGGGTGCATATTGGGGTTGGGTTTAGGGTTGGGTAAGATGTATTTTTAATATCACACTGAATGGTATACTCTTGATGGGAAAATTTTTTGGATGTTTTTCCATTCTCCATTATAGCCTATGAGATTCATTAGAATGAATTGGCCCATATGGTAAGGGTTAGGGTTAGGGTTAGAGTTCAGGACACACTTATGTTCGAGTGAATATTGGGGTTGGGTTTAGGGTTGGATAAGATGTATTTTTAATATCACACTGAATGGTATACTCTTGATGGGAAAATTTTTTGGATGTTTTTCCATTCTCCATTATACCCTATGAGATTCATTAGAATGAATGGGCCCATATGGTAAGGGTTAGGGTTAGGGTTAGAGTTCAGGACACACATATGTTCGGTTTAAAATTGGGGTCTGGTTTAGGGTTGGGTAAGATGTATTTTTAATATCACACTGAATGGTATACTCTTGATGGGAAATAATTTTGGATGTTTTTCCATTCTCCATTATAGCCTATGAGATTCATTAGAATGAATGGGCCCATATGGTAAGGGTTTTTGGTTAGGGTTAGAGTTCTGGACGCACTTATGTTTGGGTGAATATTGGGGTTGGGTTTAGGTTTGGGTAAGATGTATTTTTAATATCACACTGAATGGTTCAGTGTTGATGGGGAAAATTTTTGGATGTTTTTCCATTCTCCATTATAGCCTATGAGATTCATTAGAATGAATGGGCCCATATGGTAAGGGTTAGGGTTAGGGTTAGAGTTCAGGACACACTTATGTTTCGGTGAATATTGGGGTTGGGTTTAGGGTTGGATAAGATGTATTTTTAATATCACACTGAATGATACACTGTTGATGGGGAAAAATTTTGGATGTTTTTCCATTCTCCATTATAGCCTATGAGATTCATTAGAATGAATGGGCCCATATGGTAAGGGTTAGGGTTAGGGTTAGAGTTCAGGACACACTTATGTTTCGGTGAATATTGGGGTTGGGTTTAGGGCTGGATAAGATGAATTTTTAATATCACACTGAATGATACACTGTTGATGGGGAAAATTTTTGGATGTTTTTCCATTCTCCATTATAGCCTATGAGATTCATTAGAATGAATGGGCCCATATGGTAAGGGTTAGGGTTAGGGTTAGAGTTCAGGACACACTTATGTTTCGGTGAATATTGGGGTTGCGTTTAGGGTTGGATAACATGAATTTTTAATATCACACTGAATGGTACACTGTTGATGGGAAATTTTTTTGGATGTTTTTCCATTCTCCATTATAGCCTATGAGATTCATTAGAATGAATGGGCCCATATGGTAAGGGTTAGGGTTAGGGTTAGAGTTCTGGACGCACTTATGTTCGGTTTAAAATTGGGGTCTGGTTTAGGGTTGGGTAAGATGTATTTTTAATATCACACCGAATGGTATACTCTTGATGGGAAAAATTTTTGGATGTTTTTCCATTCTCCATTATAGCCTATGAGATTCATTAGAATGAATGGGCCCATATGGTAAGGGTTAGGGTTAGAGTTAGAGTTCTGGACGCACTTATGTTTGGGTGAATATTGGGGTTGTGTTTAGTGTTGGGTAAGATGTATTTTTAATATCACACTGAATGGTATAATCTTGATGGTAAAATTTTTTGGATGTTTTTCCATTCTCCATTATAGCCTATGAGATTCATTAGAATGAATGGGCCCATATGGTAAGGGTTAGGGTTAGGGTTAGAGTTCAGGACACACTTATATTTCGGTGAATATTGGGGTTGGGTTTAGGGTTGGATAAGATGAATTTTTAATATCACACTGAATGGTACACTGTTGATGGGGAAAATTTTTGGATGTTTTTCCATTCTCCATTATAGCCTATGAGATTCATTAGAATGAATGGGCCCATATGGTAAGGGTTAGGGTTAGGGTTAGAGTTCAGGACACACTTATGTTTCGGTGAATATTCGGGTTGGGTTTAGGGTTGGATAACTTGAATTTTTAATATCACACTGAATGGTACACTGTTGATGGGGAAAAATTTTGGATGTTTTTCCATTCTCCATTATAGCCTATGAGATTCATTAGAATGAATGGGCCCATATGGTAAGGGTTAGGGTTAGGGTTAGAGTACAGGACACACTTATGTTTCGGTGAATATTGGGGTTGGGTTTAGGGCTGGATAAGATGAATTTTTAATATCACACTGAATGGTACACTGTTGATGGGGAAAATTTTTGGATGTTTTTCCATTCTCCATTATAGCCTATGAGATTCATTATAATGAATGGGCCCATATGGTAAGGGTTAGGGTTAGGGTTAGAGTTCAGGACACACTTATGTTTCGGTGAATATTGGGGTTGGGTTTAGGGTTGGATAACTTGAATTTTTAATATCACACTGAATGGTACACTGTTGATGGGGAAAAATTTTGGATGTTTTTCCATTCTCCATTATAGCCTATGAGATTCATTAGAATGAATGGGCCCATATGGTAAGGGTTAGGGTTAGGGTTAGAGTTCAGGACACACTTATGTTCGAGTGAATATTGGGGTTGGGTTTAGGGTTGGATAAGATGTATTTTTAATATCACACTGAATGGTATACTCTTGATGGGTAAAATTTTTGGATATTTTTCCATTCTTCATTATACCCTATGAGATTCATTAGAATGAATGGGCCCATATGGTAAGGGTTAGGGTTAGGGTTAGAGTTCAGGACACACATATGTTCGGTTTAAAATTGGGGTCTGGTTTAGGGTTGGGTAAGATGTATTTTTAATATCACACTGAATGGTATACTCTTGATGGGAAAAATTTTTGGATGTTTTTCCATTCTCCATTATAGCCTAAGAGATTCATTAGAATGAATGGGCCCATATGGTAAGGGTTAGGGTTAGAGTTCTGGACGCACTTATGTTTGGGTGAATATTGGGGTTCGGTTTAGGGTTGGATAAGATGTATTTTTAATATCACACTGAATGGTACACTGTTGATGGGGAAAAATTTTGGATGTTTTTCCATTCTCCATTATAGCCTATGAGATTCATTAGAATGAATGGGCCCATATGGTAAGGGTTAGGGTTAGAGTTCAGGACACACATATGTTCGGTTTAAAATTGGGGTCTATTTTAGGGTTGGGTAAGATGTATTTTTAATATCGCACTGAATGGTATACTCTTGATGGGAAACAATGTTGGATGTTTTTCCATTCTCCATTATAGCCTATGAGATTCATTAGAATGAATGGGCCCATATGGTAAGGGTTTTTGGTTAGGGTTAGAGTTCTGGACGCACTTATGTTTGGGTGAATATTGGGGTTGGGTTTAGGTTTGGGTAAGATGTATTTTTAATATCACACTGAATGGTACACTGTTGATGGGGAAAAATTTTGGATGTTTTTCCATTCTCCATTATAGCCTATGAGATTCATTAGAATGAATGGGCCCATATGGTAAGGGTTTTTGGTTAGGGTTAGAGTTCTGGACGCACTTATGTTTGGGTGAATATTGGGGTTGGGTTTAGGTTTGGGTAAGATGTATTTTTAATATCACACTGAATGGTATAATCTTGATGGTAAAAATTTTTGGATGTTTTTCCATTCTCCATTATAGCCTATGAGATTCATTAGAATGAATGGGCCCATATGGTAAGGGTTAGGGTTAGGGTTAGAGTTCAGGACACACTTATGTTTCGGTGAATATTGGGGTTGGGTTTAGGGTTGGATAAGATGAATTTTTAATATCACACTGAATGGTACAGTGTTGATGGGGAAAATTTTTGGATGTTTTTCCATTCTCCATTATAGCTTATGAGATTCATTAGAATGAATGGGCCCATATGGTAAGGGTTAGGGTTAGGGTTAGAGTTCAGGACACACTTATGTGTCGGTGAATATTGGGGTTGGGTTTAGGGCTGGATAAGATGAATTTTTAATATCACACTGAATGGTACACTGTTGATGGGGAAAATTTTTGGATGTTTTTCCATTCTCCATTATAGCCTATGAGATTCATTAGAATGAATGGGCCCATATGGTAAGGGTTAGGGTTAGGGTTAGAGTTCAGGACACACTTATGTTTCGGTGAATATTGGGGTTGGGTTTAGGGTTGGATAACATGAATTTTTAATATCACACTGAATGGTACACTGTTGATGGGAAAATTTTTTGGATGTTTTTCCATTCTCCATTATAGCCTATGAGATTCATTAGAATGAATGGGCCCATATGGTAAGGGTTAGGGTTAGGGTTAGAGTTCTGGACGCACTTATGTTTGGGTGAATATTGGGGTTGGGTTTAGGGTTGGATAAGATGTATTTTTAATATCACACTGAATGGTACACTGTTGATGGGGAAAAATTTTGGATGTTTTTCCATTCTCCATTATAGCCTATGAGATTCTTTAGAATGAATGGGCCCATATGGTAAGGGTTAGGGTTAGGGTTAGAGTTCAGGACACACTTATGTTTCGGTGAATATTGGGGTTGGGTTTAGGGTTGGATAAGATGAATTTTTAATATCACACTGAATGGTACACTGTTGATGGGAAAATTTTTTGGATGTTTTTCCATTCTCCATTATAGCCTATGAGATTCATTAGAATGAATGGGCCCATATGGTAAGGGTTAGGGTTAGGGTTAGAGTTCAGGACACACATATGTTCGGTTTAAAATTGGGGTCTGGTTTAGGGTTGGGTAAGATGTATTTTTAATATCACACCGAATGGTATACTCTTGATGGGAAAAATTTTTGGATGTTTTTCCATTCTCCATTATAGCCTATGAGATTCATTAGAATGAATGGGCCCATATGGTAAGGGTTAGGGTTAGAGTTAGAGTTCTGGACGCACTTATGTTTGGGTGAATATTGGGGTTGGGTTTAGTGTTGGGTAAGATGTATTTTTAATATCACACTGAATGGTATAATCTTGATGGTAAAAATTTTTGGATGTTTTTCCATTCTCCATTATAGCCTATGAGATTCATTAGAATGAATGGGCCCATATGGTAAGGGTTAGAGTTCAGGACACACTTATATTTCGGTGAATATTGGGGTTGGGTTTAGGGTTGGATAAGATGAATTTTTAATATCACACTGAATGGTACACTGTTGATGGGGAAAATTTTTGGATGTTTTTCCATTCTCCATTATAGCCTATGAGATTCATTAGAATGAATGGGCCCATATGGTAAGGGTCTTTGGTTAGGGTTAGAGTTCTGGACGCACTTATGTTTGGGTGAATATTGGGGTTGGGTTTAGGTTTGGGTAAGATGTATTTTTAAAATCACACTGAATGGTACACTGTTGATGGGGAAAAATTTTGGATGTTTTTCCATTCTCCATTATAGCCTATGAGATTCATTAGAATGAATGGGCCCATATGGTAAGGGTTTTTGGTTAGGGTTAGAGTTCTGGACGCACTTATGTTTGGGTGAATATTGGGGTTGGGTTTAGGTTTGGGTAAGATGTATTTTTAATATCACACTGAATGGTATAATCTTGATGGTAAAAAATTTTGGATGTTTTTCCATTCTCCATTATAGCCTATGAGATTCATTAGAATGAATGGGCCCATATGGTAAGGGTTAGGGTTAGGGTTAGAGTTCAGGACACACTTATGTTTCGGTGAATATTGGGGTTGGGTTTAGGGTTGGATAAGATGTATTTTTAATATCACACTGAATGATACACTGTTGATGGGGAAAAATTTTGGATGTTTTTCCATTCTCCATTATAGCCTATGAGATTCATTAGAATGAATGGGCCCATATGGTAAGGGTTAGGGTTAGGGTTAGAGTTCAGGACACACTTATGTTTCGGTGAATATTGGGGTTGGGTTTAGGGCTGGATAAGATGAATTTTTAATATCACACTGAATGCTACACTGTTGATGGGGAAAATTTTTGGATGTTTTTCCATTCTCCATTATAGCCTATGAGATTCATTAGAATGAATGGGCCCATATGGTAAGGGTTAGGGTTAGGGTTAGAGTTCAGGACACACTTATGTTTCGGTGAATATTGGGGTTGCGTTTAGGGTTGGATAACATGAATTTTTAATATCACACTGAATGGTACACTGTTGATGGGAAATTTTTTTGGATGTTTTTCCATTCTCCATTATAGCCTATGAGATTCATTAGAATGAATGGGCCCATATGGTAAGGGTTAGGGTTAGGGTTAGAGTTCTGGACGCACTTATGTTCGGTTTAAAATTGGGGTCTGGTTTAGGGTTGGGTAAGATGTATTTTTAATATCACACCGAATGGTATACTCTTGATGGGAAAAATTTTTGGATGTTTTTCCATTCTCCATTATAGCCTATGAGATTCATTAGAATGAATGGGCCCATATGGTAAGGGTTAGGGTTAGAGTTAGAGTTCTGGACGCACTTATGTTTGGGTGAATATTGGGGTTGGGTTTAGTGTTGGGTAAGATGTATTTTTAATATCACACTGAATGGTATAATCTTGATGGTAAAATTTTTTGGATGTTGTTCCATTCTCCATTATAGCCTATGAGATTCATTAGAATGAATGGGCCCATATGGTAAGGGTTTGGGTTAGAGTTCAGGACACACTTATGTTCGGGTGCATATTGGGGTTGGGTTTAGGGTTGGGTAAGATGTATTTTTAATATCACACTGAATGGTATACTCTTGATGGGAAAATTTTTTGGATGTTTTTCCATTCTCCATTATAGCCTATGAGATTCATTAGAATGAATTGGCCCATATGGTAAGGGTTAGGGTTAGGGTTAGAGTTCAGGACACACTTATGTTCGAGTGAATATTGGGGTTGGGTTTAGGGTTGGATAAGATGTATTTTTAATATCACACTGAATGGTATACTCTTGATGGGAAAATTTTTTGGATGTTTTTCCATTCTCCATTATACCCTATGAGATTCATTAGAATGAATGGGCCCATATGGTAAGGGTTAGGGTTAGGGTTAGAGTTCAGGACACACTTATGTTCGGGTGCATATTGGGGTTGGGTAAGATGTATTTTTAATATCACACTGAATGGTATACTCTTGATGGGAAAATTTTTTGGATGTTTTTCCATTCTCCATTATAGCCTATGAGATTCATTAGAATGAATGGGTCATATGGTAAAGGTTAGGGTTAGGGTTAGATTTCAGGACACACTTAAGTTCGGGTGAATATTGGGGTTTGGTTTAGGGTTGGGTAAGATGTATTTTTAATATTACACTGAATGGTATACTCTTGATGGGAAAAATTTTTGGATATTTTTCCATTCTCCATTATAGCCTATGAGATTCATTAGAATGAATGGGCCCATATGGTAAGGGTTAGGGTTAGAGTTCAGGACACACTTATGTTTCGGTGAATATTGGGGTTGGGTTTAGGGTTGGATAAGATGAATTTTTAATATCACACTGAATGGTACACTGTTGATGGGAAAATTTTTTGGATGTTTTTCCATTCTCCATTATAGCCTATGAGATTCATTAGAATGAATGGGCCCATATGGTAAGGGTTAGGGTTAGGGTTAGAGTTCAGGACACACATATGTTCGGTTTAAAATTGGGGTCTGGTTTAGGGTTGGGTAAGATTTATTTTTAATATCACACTGAATGGTATACTCTTGATGGGAAAAATTTTTGGATGTTTTTCCATTCTCCATTATAGCCTATGAGATTCATTAGAATGAAAGGGCCCATATGGCAAGGGTTAGGGTTAGGGTTAGAGTTCTGGACGCACTTATGTTTGGGTGAATATTGGGGTTGGGTTTAGGGTTGGGTAAGATGTATTTTTAATATCACACTGAATGGTATAATCTTGATGGTAAAAATATTTGGATGTTTTTCCATTCTCCATTATAGCCTATGAGATTCATTAGAATGAATGGGCCCATATGGTAAGGGTTAGGGTTAGGGTTAGAGTTCAGGACACACATATGTTCGTTTTAAAATTGGGGTCTGGTTTAGGGTTGGGTAAGATGTATTTTTAATATCACACTGAATGGTATACTCTTGATGGGAAATAATTTTGGATGTTTTTCCATTCTCCATTATAGCCTATGAGATTCATTAGAATGAATGGGCCCATATGGTAAGGGTTAGGGTTAGGGTTAGAGTTCTGGACGCACTTATGTTTGGGTGAATATTGGGGTTGGGTTTAGGGTTGGGTAAGATGTATTTTTAATATCACACTGAATGGTATAATCTTGATGGTAAAATTTTTTGGATGTTTTTCCATTCTCCATTATAGCCTATGAGATTCATTAGAATGAATGGGCCCATATGGTAAGGGTTAGGGTTAGGGTTAGATTTCACGACACACTTATGTTTCGGTGAATATATGGGTTGGGTTTAGGGTTGGATAAGATGAATTTTTAATATCACACTGAATGGTACACTGTTGATGGGGAAAATTTTTGGATGTTTTTCCATTCTCCATTATAGCCTATGAGATTCATTAGAATGAATGGGCCCATATGGTAAGGGTTAGGGTTAGGGTTAGAGTTCTGGACGCACTTATGTTCGGTTTAAAATTGGGGTCTGGTTTAGGGTTGGGTAAGATGTATTTTTAATATCACACCGAATGGTATACTCTTGATGGGAAAAATTTTTGGATGTTTTTCCATTCTCCATTATAGCCTATGAGATTCATTAGAATGAATGGGCCCATATGGTAAGGGTTAGGGTTAGAGTTAGAGTTCTGGACGCACTTATGTTTGGGTGAATATTGGGGTTGGGTTTAGTGTTGGGTAAGATGTATTTTTAATATCACACTGAATGGTATAATCTTGATGGTAAAATTTTTGGATGTTTTTCCATTCTCCATTATAGCCTATGAGATTCATTAGAATGAATGGGCCCATATGGTAAGGGTTAGGGTTAGGGTTAGAGTTCTGGACGCACTTATGTTTGGCTGAATATTGGGGTTGGGTTTAGGATTGGATAAGATGTATTTTTAATATTACACTGAATGGTATACTCTTGGTGGCAAAAAATTTTGGATGTTGTTCCATTCTCCATTATAGCCTATGAGATTCATTAGAATGAATGGGCCCATATGGTAAGGGTTTGGGTTAGAGTTCAGGACACACTTATGTTCGGGTGCATATTGGGGTTGGGTTTAGGGTTGGGTAAGATGTATTTTTAATATCACACTGAATGGTATACTCTTGATGGGAAAATTTTTTGGATGTTTTTCCATTCTCCATTATAGCCTATGAGATTCATTAGAATGAATTGGCCCATATGGTAAGGGTTAGGGTTAGGGTTAGAGTTCAGGACACACTTATGTTCGAGTGAATATTGGGGTTGGGTTTAGGGTTGGATAAGATGTATTTTTAATATCACACTGAATGGTATACTCTTGATGGGAAAAATTTTTGGATGTTTTTCCATTCTCCATTATACCCTATGAGATTCATTAGAATGAATGGGCCCATATGGTAAGGGTTAGGGTTAGGGTTAGAGTTCAGGACACACATATGTTCGGTTTAAAATTGGGGTCTGGTTTAGGGTTGGGTAAGATGTATTTTTAATATCACACTGAATGGTATACTCTTGATGGGAAATAATTTTGGATGTTTTTCCATTCTGCATTATAGCCTATGAGATTCATTAGAATGAATGGGCCCATATGGTAAGGGTTAGGGTTAGGGATAGAGTTCTGGACGCACTTATGTTTGGGTGAATATTGGGGTTGGGTTTAGGGTTGGGTAAGATGTATTTTTAATATCACACTGAATGGTATAATCTTGATGGTAAAAATTTTTGGATGTTTTTCCATTCTCCATTATAGCCTATGAGATTCATTAGAATGAATGGGCCCATATGGTAAGGGTTAGGGTTAGGGTTAGATTTCAGGACACACTTATGTTTCGGTGAATATATGGGTTGGGTTTAGGGTTGGATAAGATGAATTTTTAATATCACACTGAATGGTACACTGTTGATGGGGAAAATTTTTGGATGTTTTTCCATTCTCCATTATAGCCTATGAGATTCATTAGAATGAATGGGCCCATATGGTAAGGGTTAGGGTTAGGGTTAGAGTTCAGGACACACTTATGTTTCGGTGAATATTGGGGTTGGGTTTAGGGTTGGATAAGATGAATTTTTAATATCACACTGAATGGTACACTGTTGATGGGAAAATTTTTTGGATGTTTTTCCATTCTCCATTATAGCCTATGAGATTCATTCGAATGAATGTGCCCATATGGTAAGGGTTAGGGTTAGGGTTAGAGTTCAAGACACACATATGTTCGGTTTAAAATTGGGGTCTGGTTTAGGGTTGGGTAAGATTTATTTTTAATATCACACTGAATGGTATACTCTTGATGGGAAAAATTTTTGGATGTTCTTCCATTCTCCATTATAGCCTATGAGATTCATTAGAATGAATGGGCCCATATGGTAAGGGTTAGGGTTAGGGTTAGAGTTCAGGACACACTTATGTTCGGGTGCATATTGGGGTTGGGTAAGATGTATTTTTAATATCACACTGAATGGTATACTCTTGATGGGAAAAATTTTTGGATGTTTTTCCATTCTCCATTATAGCCTATGAGATTCATTAGAATGAATGGGTCATATGGTAAAGGTTAGGGTTAGGGTTAGAGTTCAGGACACACTTAAGTTCGGGTGAATATTGGGGTTTGGTTTAGGGTTGGGTAAGATGTATTTTTAATATTACACTGAATGGTATACTCTTGATGGGAAAAATTTTTGGATATTTTTCCATTCTCCATTATAGCCTATGAGATTCATTAGAATGAATGGGCCCATATGGTAAGGGTTAGGGTTAGAGTTCAGGACACACTTATGTTTCGGTGAATATTGGGGTTGGGTTTAGGGTTGGATAAGATGAATTTTTAATATCACACTGAATGGTACACTGTTGATGGGAAAATTTTTTGGATGTTTTTCCATTCTCCATTATAGCCTATGAGATTCATTAGAATGAATGGGCCCATATGGTAAGGGTTAGGGTTAGGGTTAGAGTTCAGGACACACATATGTTCGGTTTAAAATTGGGGTCTGGTTTAGGGTTGGGTAAGATTTATTTTTAATATCACACTGAATGGTATACTCTTGATGGGAAAAATTTTTGGATGTTTTTCCATTCTCCATTATAGCCTATGAGATTCATTAGAATGAAAGGGCCCATATGGCAAGGGTTAGGGTTAGGGTTAGAGTTCTGGACGCACTTATGTTTGGGTGAATATTGGGGTTGGGTTTAGGGTTGGGTAAGATGTATTTTTAATATCACACTGAATGGTATAATCTTGATGGTAAAAATATTTGGATGTTTTTCCATTCTCCATTATAGCCTATGAGATTCATTAGAATGAATGGGCCCATATGGTAAGGGTTAGGGTTAGGGTTAGAGTTCAGGACACACATATGTTCGAGTGAATATTGGGGTTGGGTTTAGGGTTGGATAAGATGTATTTTTAATATCACACTGAATGGTACACTGTTGATGGGGAAAATTTTTGGATGTTTTTCCATTCTCCATTATAGCCTATGAGATTCATTAGAATGAATGGGCCCATATGGTAAGGGTTAGGGTTAGGGTTAGAGTTCAGGACACACTTATGTTCGAGTGAATATTGGGGTTGGGTTTAGGGTTGGGTAAGATGTATTTTTAATACCACACTGAATGGTATACTCTTGATGGGAAAAATTTTTGGATGTTTTTCCATTCTCCATTATAGCCTATGAGATTCATTAGAATAAATGGGCCCATATTGTAAGGGTTAGGTTTAGGGTTAGAGTTCTGGACGCACTTATTTTTGGGTGAATATTGGGGTTGGGTTTAGGGTTGGATAAGATGTATTTTTAATATCACACTGAATGGTATACTCTTGATGGGAAAATTTTTTGGATGTTTTTCCATTCTCCATTATAGCCTAAGAGATTCATTAGAATGAATGGGCCCATATGGTAAGGGGTAGGGTTAGGGTTAGAGTTCAGGACACACTTAGGTTCGGGTGAATATTGGGGTTTGGTTTAGGGTTGGGTAAGATGTATTTTTAATATCACACTGAATGGTATACTCTTGATGGGAAAATTTTTTGGATGTTTTTCCATTCTCCATTATAGCCTATGAGATTCATTAGAATGAATGGGCCCATATGGTAAGGGTTAGGGTTAGAGTTCAGGACACACTTATGTTTTGGTGAATATTGGGGTTGGGTTTATGGTTGGATAAGATGTATTTTTAATATCACACTGAATGGTACACTGTTGATGGGGAAAAATTTTGGATGTTTTTCCATTCTCCATTATAGCCTATGAGATTCATTAGAATGAATGGGCCCATATGGTAAGGGTTAGGGTTAGGGTTAGAGTTCAGGACACACATATGTTCGGTTTAAAATTGGGGTCTGGTTTAGGGTTGGGTAAGATTTATTTTTAATATCACACGGAATGGTATACTCTTGATGGGAAAATTTTTTGGATGTTTTTCCATTCTCCATTATAGCCTATGAGATTCATTAGAATGAATGGGCCCATATGGTAAGGGTAAGGGTTAGGGTTAGAGTTCTGGACGCACTTATGTTTGGGTGAATATTGGGGTTGGGTTTAGGGTTGGGTAAGATGTATTTTTAATATCACACTGAATGGTATAATCTTGATGGTAAAAAATTTTGGATGTTTTTCCATTCTCCATTATAGCCTATGAGATTCATTAGAATGAATGGGCCCATATGGTAAGGGTTAGGGATAGAGTTCAGGACACACTTATATTTCGGTGAATATTGGGGTTGGGTTTAGGGTTGGATAAGATGTATTTTTAATATCACACTGAATGGTACACTGTTGATGGGGAAAAATTTTGGATGTTTTTCCATTCTCCATTATAGCCTATGAGATTCATTAGAATGAATGGGCCCATATGGTAAGGGGTAGGGTTAGGGTTAGAGTTCAGGACACACTTAGGTTCGGGTGAATATTGGGGTTTGGTTTAGGGTTGGGTAAGATGTATTTTTAATATCACACTGAATGGTATACTCTTGATGGGAAAATTTTTTGGATGTTTTTCCATTCTCCATTATAGCCTATGAGATTCATTAGAATGAATGGGCCCATATGGTAAGGGTTAGGGTTAGAGTTCAGGACACACTTATGTTTTGGTGAATATTGGGGTTGGGTTTAGGGTTGGATAAGATGAATTTTTAATATCACACTGAATGGTACACTGTTGATGGGGAAAATTTTTGGATGTTTTTCCATTCTCCATTATAGCCTATGAGATTCATTAGAATGAATGGGCCCATATGGTAAGGGTTAGGGTTAGGGTTAGAGTTCAGGACACACATATGTTTCAGTGAATATTGGAGTTGGGTTTAGGGTTGGATAACATGAATTTTTAATATCACACTGAATGGTACACTGTTGATGGGGAAAATTTTTGGATGTTTTTCCATTCTCCATTATAGCCTATGAGATTCAATAGAATGAATGGGCCCATATGGTAAGGGTTAGGGTTAGGGTTAGAGTTCAGGACACACTTATGTTCGAGTGAATATTGGGGTTGGGTTTAGGGTTGGATAAGATGTATTTTTAATATCACACTGAATGGTATACTCTTGATGGTAAAATTTTTTGGATGTTTTTCCATTCTCCATTATAGCCTATGAGATTGATTAGAATGAATGGGCCCATATGGTAAGGGTTAGGGTTAGAGTTCAGGACACACATATGTTTCGGTGAATATTGGGGTTGGGTTTAGGTTTGGATAAGATGTATTTTTAATATCACACTGAATGGTACACTGTTGATGGGGAAAGATTTTGGATGTTTTTCCATTCTCCATTATAGCCTATGAGATTCATTAGAATGAATGGGCCCATATGGTAAGGATTAGGGTTAGGGTAAGAGTTCAGGACACACTTATGTTTCGGTGAATATTGGGGTTGGGTTTAGGGTTGGATAAGATGAATTTTTAATATCACACTGAATGGTATACTCTTGATGGGGAAAATTTTTGGATGTTTTTCCATTCTCCATTATACCCTATGAGATTCATTAGAATGAATGGGCCCATATGGTAAGGGTTAGGGTTAGGGTTAGAGTTCAGGACACACATATGTTCGGTTTAAAATTGGGGTCTGGTTTAGGGTTGGGTAAGATGTATTTTTAATATCACACTGAATGGTATACTCTTGATGGGAAATAATTTTGGATGTTTTTCCATTCTGCATTATAGCCTATGAGATTCATTAGAATGAATGGGCCCATATGGTAAGGGTTAGGGTTAGGGATAGAGTTCTGGACGCACTTATGTTTGGGTGAATATTGGGGTTGGGTTTAGGGTTGGGTAAGATGTATTTTTAATATCACACTGAATGGTATAATCTTGATGGTAAAAATTTTTGGATGTTTTTCCATTCTCCATTATAGCCTATGAGATTCATTAGAATGAATGGGCCCATATGGTAAGGGTTAGGGTTAGGGTTAGATTTCAGGACACACTTATGTTTCGGTGAATATATGGGTTGGGTTTAGGGTTGGATAAGATGAATTTTTAATATCACACTGAATGGTACACTGTTGATGGGGAAAATTTTTGGATGTTTTTCCATTCTCCATTATAGCCTATGAGATTCATTAGAATGAATGGGCCCATATGGTAAGGGTTAGGGTTAGGGTTAGAGTTCAGGACACACTTATGTTTCGGTGAATATTGGGGTTGGGTTTAGGGTTGGATAAGATGAATTTTTAATATCACACTGAATGGTACACTGTTGATGGGAAAATTTTTTGGATGTTTTTCCATTCTCCATTATAGCCTATGAGATTCATTCGAATGAATGTGCCCATATGGTAAGGGTTAGGGTTAGGGTTAGAGTTCAAGACACACATATGTTCGGTTTAAAATTGGGGTCTGGTTTAGGGTTGGGTAAGATTTATTTTTAATATCACACTGAATGGTATACTCTTGATGGGAAAAATTTTTGGATGTTCTTCCATTCTCCATTATAGCCTATGAGATTCATTAGAATGAATGGGCCCATATGGTAAGGGTTAGGGTTAGGGTTAGAGTTCAGGACACACTTATGTTCGGGTGCATATTGGGGTTGGGTAAGATGTATTTTTAATATCACACTGAATGGTATACTCTTGATGGGAAAAATTTTTGGATGTTTTTCCATTCTCCATTATAGCCTATGAGATTCATTAGAATGAATGGGTCATATGGTAAAGGTTAGGGTTAGGGTTAGAGTTCAGGACACACTTAAGTTCGGGTGAATATTGGGGTTTGGTTTAGGGTTGGGTAAGATGTATTTTTAATATTACACTGAATGGTATACTCTTGATGGGAAAAATTTTTGGATATTTTTCCATTCTCCATTATAGCCTATGAGATTCATTAGAATGAATGGGCCCATATGGTAAGGGTTAGGGTTAGAGTTCAGGACACACTTATGTTTCGGTGAATATTGGGGTTGGGTTTAGGGTTGGATAAGATGAATTTTTAATATCACACTGAATGGTACACTGTTGATGGGAAAATTTTTTGGATGTTTTTCCATTCTCCATTATAGCCTATGAGATTCATTAGAATGAATGGGCCCATATGGTAAGGGTTAGGGTTAGGGTTAGAGTTCAGGACACACATATGTTCGGTTTAAAATTGGGGTCTGGTTTAGGGTTGGGTAAGATTTATTTTTAATATCACACTGAATGGTATACTCTTGATGGGAAAAATTTTTGGATGTTTTTCCATTCTCCATTATAGCCTATGAGATTCATTAGAATGAAAGGGCCCATATGGCAAGGGTTAGGGTTAGGGTTAGAGTTCTGGACGCACTTATGTTTGGGTGAATATTGGGGTTGGGTTTAGGGTTGGGTAAGATGTATTTTTAATATCACACTGAATGGTATAATCTTGATGGTAAAAATATTTGGATGTTTTTCCATTCTCCATTATAGCCTATGAGATTCATTAGAATGAATGGGCCCATATGGTAAGGGTTAGGGTTAGGGTTAGAGTTCAGGACACACATATGTTCGAGTGAATATTGGGGTTGGGTTTAGGGTTGGATAAGATGTATTTTTAATATCACACTGAATGGTACACTGTTGATGGGGAAAATTTTTGGATGTTTTTCCATTCTCCATTATAGCCTATGAGATTCATTAGAATGAATGGGCCCATATGGTAAGGGTTAGGGTTAGGGTTAGAGTTCAGGACACACTTATGTTCGAGTGAATATTGGGGTTGGGTTTAGGGTTGGGTAAGATGTATTTTTAATACCACACTGAATGGTATACTCTTGATGGGAAAAATTTTTGGATGTTTTTCCATTCTCCATTATAGCCTATGAGATTCATTAGAATAAATGGGCCCATATTGTAAGGGTTAGGTTTAGGGTTAGAGTTCTGGACGCACTTATTTTTGGGTGAATATTGGGGTTGGGTTTAGGGTTGGATAAGATGTATTTTTAATATCACACTGAATGGTATACTCTTGATGGGAAAATTTTTTGGATGTTTTTCCATTCTCCATTATAGCCTAAGAGATTCATTAGAATGAATGGGCCCATATGGTAAGGGGTAGGGTTAGGGTTAGAGTTCAGGACACACTTAGGTTCGGGTGAATATTGGGGTTTGGTTTAGGGTTGGGTAAGATGTATTTTTAATATCACACTGAATGGTATACTCTTGATGGGAAAATTTTTTGGATGTTTTTCCATTCTCCATTATAGCCTATGAGATTCATTAGAATGAATGGGCCCATATGGTAAGGGTTAGGGTTAGAGTTCAGGACACACTTATGTTTTGGTGAATATTGGGGTTGGGTTTATGGTTGGATAAGATGTATTTTTAATATCACACTGAATGGTACACTGTTGATGGGGAAAAATTTTGGATGTTTTTCCATTCTCCATTATAGCCTATGAGATTCATTAGAATGAATGGGCCCATATGGTAAGGGTTAGGGTTAGGGTTAGAGTTCAGGACACACATATGTTCGGTTTAAAATTGGGGTCTGGTTTAGGGTTGGGTAAGATTTATTTTTAATATCACACGGAATGGTATACTCTTGATGGGAAAATTTTTTGGATGTTTTTCCATTCTCCATTATAGCCTATGAGATTCATTAGAATGAATGGGCCCATATGGTAAGGGTAAGGGTTAGGGTTAGAGTTCTGGACGCACTTATGTTTGGGTGAATATTGGGGTTGGGTTTAGGGTTGGGTAAGATGTATTTTTAATATCACACTGAATGGTATAATCTTGATGGTAAAAAATTTTGGATGTTTTTCCATTCTCCATTATAGCCTATGAGATTCATTAGAATGAATGGGCCCATATGGTAAGGGTTAGGGATAGAGTTCAGGACACACTTATATTTCGGTGAATATTGGGGTTGGGTTTAGGGTTGGATAAGATGTATTTTTAATATCACACTGAATGGTACACTGTTGATGGGGAAAAATTTTGGATGTTTTTCCATTCTCCATTATAGCCTATGAGATTCATTAGAATGAATGGGCCCATATGGTAAGGGGTAGGGTTAGGGTTAGAGTTCAGGACACACTTAGGTTCGGGTGAATATTGGGGTTTGGTTTAGGGTTGGGTAAGATGTATTTTTAATATCACACTGAATGGTATACTCTTGATGGGAAAATTTTTTGGATGTTTTTCCATTCTCCATTATAGCCTATGAGATTCATTAGAATGAATGGGCCCATATGGTAAGGGTTAGGGTTAGAGTTCAGGACACACTTATGTTTTGGTGAATATTGGGGTTGGGTTTAGGGTTGGATAAGATGAATTTTTAATATCACACTGAATGGTACACTGTTGATGGGGAAAATTTTTGGATGTTTTTCCATTCTCCATTATAGCCTATGAGATTCATTAGAATGAATGGGCCCATATGGTAAGGGTTAGGGTTAGGGTTAGAGTTCAGGACACACATATGTTTCAGTGAATATTGGAGTTGGGTTTAGGGTTGGATAACATGAATTTTTAATATCACACTGAATGGTACACTGTTGATGGGGAAAATTTTTGGATGTTTTTCCATTCTCCATTATAGCCTATGAGATTCAATAGAATGAATGGGCCCATATGGTAAGGGTTAGGGTTAGGGTTAGAGTTCAGGACACACTTATGTTCGAGTGAATATTGGGGTTGGGTTTAGGGTTGGATAAGATGTATTTTTAATATCACACTGAATGGTATACTCTTGATGGTAAAATTTTTTGGATGTTTTTCCATTCTCCATTATAGCCTATGAGATTGATTAGAATGAATGGGCCCATATGGTAAGGGTTAGGGTTAGAGTTCAGGACACACATATGTTTCGGTGAATATTGGGGTTGGGTTTAGGTTTGGATAAGATGTATTTTTAATATCACACTGAATGGTACACTGTTGATGGGGAAAGATTTTGGATGTTTTTCCATTCTCCATTATAGCCTATGAGATTCATTAGAATGAATGGGCCCATATGGTAAGGATTAGGGTTAGGGTAAGAGTTCAGGACACACTTATGTTTCGGTGAATATTGGGGTTGGGTTTAGGGTTGGATAAGATGAATTTTTAATATCACACTGAATGGTACACTGTTGATGGGGAAAATTTTTGGATGTTTTTCCATTCTCCATTATAGCCTATGAGATTTATTAGAATGAATGGGCCCATATGGTAAGGGTTAGGGTTAGGGTTAGAGTTCAGGACACACTTATGTTTCAGTTAATATTGGGGTTGGGTTTAGGGTTGGATAACATGAATTTTTAATATCACACTGAATGGTACACTGTTGATGGGGAAAATTTTTGGATGTATTTCCATTCTCCATTATAGCCTATGAGATTGATTAGAATGAATGAGCCCATATGGTAAGGGTTAGGGTTAGGGTTAGAGTTCAGGACACACTTATGTTTCGGTGAATATTGGGGTTGGGTTTAGGGTTGGATAAGATGAATTTTTAATATCACACTGAATGGTACACTGTTGATGGGGAAAATTTTTGGATGTTTTTCCATTCTCCATTATAGCCTATGAGATTCATTAGAATGAATGGGCCCATATGGTAAGGGTTAGGGTTAGGGTTAGAGTTCAGGACACACTTATGTTCGAGTGAATATTGGGGTTGGGTTTAGGGTTGGATAAGATGTATTTTTAATATCACACTGAATGGTACACTGTTGATGGGGAAAATTTTTGGATGTTTTTCCATTCTCCATTATAGCCTATGAGATTCATTAGAATGAATGGGACCATATGGTAAGGGTTAGGGTTAGGGTTAGAGTTCAGGACACACTTATGTTCGAGTGAATATGGGTGTTGGGTTTAGGGTTGGGTAAGATGTATTTTTAATACCACACTGAATGGTATACTCTTGATAGGAAAAATTTTTGGATGTTTTTCCATTCTACATTATAGCCTATGAGATTCATTAGAATAAATGGGCCCATATGGTAAGGGTTAGGTTTAGGGTTAGAGTTCTGGACGCACTTATTTTTGTGTGAATATTGGGGTTGGGTTTAGGGTTGGATAAGATGTGTTTTTAATATCACACTGAATGGTATATTCTTGATGGGAAATTTTTTTGGATGTTTTTCCATTCTCCATTATAGCCTATGAGATTCATTAGAATGAATGGGCCCATATGGTAAGGGGTAGGGTTAGGGTTAGAGTTCAGGACACACTTAAGTTCGGGTGAATATTGGGGTTTGGTTTAGGGTTGGGTAAGATGTATTTTTAATATCACACTGAATGGTATACTCTTGATGGGAAAATTTTTTGGATGTTTTTCCATTCTCCATTATAGCCTATGAGATTCATTAGAATGAATGGGCCCATATGGTAAGGGTTAGGGTTAGGGTTAGAGTTCAGAACACACATATGTTCGGTTTAAAATTGGGGTCTGGTTTAGGGTTGGGTAAGATTTATTTTTAATATCACACGGAATGGTATACTCTTGATGGGAAATTTTTTTGGATGTTTTTCCATTCTCCATTATAGCCTATGAGAATCATTAGAATGAATGGGCCCATATGGTAAGTATTAGGGTTAGGGTTAGAGTTCAGGACACACTTATGTTTCGGTGAATATTGGGGTTGGGTTTAGGGTTGGATAAGATGAATTTTTAATATCACACTGAATGGTACACTGTTGATGGGGAAAATTTTTGGATGTTTTTCCATTCTCCATTATAGCCTATGAGATTCATTAGAATGAATGGGCCCATATGGTAAGGGTTAGGGTTAGGGTTAGAGTTCAGGACACACTTATGTTTCAGTGAATATTGGGGTTGGGTTTAGGGTTGGATAACATGAATTTTTAATATCACACTGAATGGTACACTGTTGATGGGGAAAATTTTTGGATGTATTTCCATTCTCCATTATAGCCTATGAGATTCATTAGAATGAATGGGCCCATATGGTAAGGGTTAGGGTTAGGGTTAGAGTTCAGGACACACTTATGTTCGAGTGAATATTGGGGTTGGGTTTAGGGTTGGATAAGATGTATTTTTAATATCACACTGAATGGTATACTCTTGATGGGAAAAATTTTTGGATGTTTTTCCATTCTCCATTATACCCTATGAGATTCATTAGAATGAATGGGCCCATATGGTAACGGTTAGGGTTAGGGTTAGAGTTCAGGACACACATATGTTCGGTTTAAAATTGGCGTCTGGTTTAGGGTTGGGTAAGATGTATTTTTAATATCACACTGAATGGTATACTCTTGATGGGAAAATTTTTTGGATGTTTTTCAATTCTCCATTATAGCCTATGAGATTCATTAGAATGAATGGGCCCATATGGTAAGGGTTAGGGTTAGGGTTAGAGTTCAGGACACACTTATGTTTCAGTGAATATTGGGGTTGGGTTTAGGGTTGGATAACATGAATTTTTAATATCACACTGAATGGTACACTGTTGATGGGGAAAATTTTTGGATGTATTTCCATTCTCCATTATAGCCTATGAGATTCATTAGAATGAATGGGCCCATATGGTAAGGGTTAGGGTTAGGGTTAGAGTTCAGGACACACTTATGTTCGAGTGAATATTGGGGTTGGGTTTAGGGTTGGATAAGATGTATTTTTAATATCACACTGAATGGTATACTCTTGATGGGAAAATTTTTTGGATGTTTTTCCATTCTCCATTATACCCTATGAGATTCATTAGAATGAATGGGCCCATATGGTAAGGGTTAGGGTTAGGGTTAGAGTTCAGGACACACATATGTTCGGTTTAAAATTGGCGTCTGGTTTAGGGTTGGGTAAGATGTATTTTTAATATCCCACTGAATGGTATACTCTTGATGGGAAAAATTTTTGGATGTTTTTCCATTCTCCATTATAGCCTATGAGATTCATTAGAATGAATGGGCCCATATGGTAAAGGTTAGGGTTAGGGTTAGAGTTCTGGACGCACTTCTGTTTGGGTGAATATTGCGGTTGGGTTTAGGGTTGGATAAGATGTATTTTTAATATCTCACTGAATGGTACACTGTTGATGGGGAAAAATTTTGGATGTTTTCCCATTCTCCATTATAGCCTATGAGATTCATTAGAATGAATGGGCCCATATGGTAAGGGTTAGGGTTCGGGTTAGAGTTCAGGACACACTTGTGTTTCGGTGAATATTGGGGTTGGGTTTAGGGTTGGATAAGATGAATTTGTAATATCACACTGAATGGTACAGTGTTGATGGGGAAAATTTTTGGATGTTTTTCCATTCTCCATTATAGCCTATGAGATTCATTAGAATGAATGGGCCCATATGGTAAGGGATAGGGTTAGGGTTAGAGTTCAGGACACACTTATGTTCGAGTGAATATTGGGGTTGGGTTTAGGGCTGGATAAGATGAATTTTTAATATCACACGGAATGGTATAATCTTGATGGTAAAAATTTTTGGATGTTTTTCCATTCTCCATTATACCCTATGAGATTCATTAGAATGAATGGGCCCATATGGTAAGGGTTAGGGTTAGGTTTAGAGTTCAGGACACACATATGTTCGGTTTAAAATTGGGGTCTGGTTTAGGGTTGGGTAAGATGTATTTTTAATACCACACTGAATGGTATACTCTTGAAGGGAAAATTTTTTGGATGTTTTTCCATTCTCCATTATAGCCTATGAGATTCATTAGAATAAATGGGCCCATATGGTACGGGTAAGGGTTAGGGTTAGAGTTCTGGACGCACTTATGTTTGGGTGAATATTGGGGTTGGGTTTAGGGTTGGATAAGATGTATTTTTAATATCACTCTGAATGGTATACTCTTGATGGGAAAATTTTTTGGATGTTGTTCCATTCTCCATTATACCCTATGAGATTCATTAGAATGAATGGGCCCATATGGTAAGGGTTAGGGTTAGGGTTAGAGTTCAGGACACACATATGTTCGGTTTAAAATTGGCGTCTGGTTTAGGGTTGGGTAAGATGTATTTTTAATATCCCACTGAATGGTATACTCTTGATGGGAAAAATTTTTGGATGTTTTTCCATTCTCCATTATAGCCTATGAGATTCATTAGAATGAATGGGCCCATATGGTAAAGGTTAGGGTTAGGGTTAGAGTTCTGGACGCACTTCTGTTTGGGTGAATATTGCGGTTGGGTTTAGGGTTGGATAAGATGTATTTTTAATATCTCACTGAATGGTACACTGTTGATGGGGAAAAATTTTGGATGTTTTCCCATTCTCCATTATAGCCTATGAGATTCATTAGAATGAATGGGCCCATATGGTAAGGGTTAGGGTTCGGGTTAGAGTTCAGGACACACTTGTGTTTCGGTGAATATTGGGGTTGGGTTTAGGGTTGGATAAGATGAATTTGTAATATCACACTGAATGGTACAGTGTTGATGGGGAAAATTTTTGGATGTTTTTCCATTCTCCATTATAGCCTATGAGATTCATTAGAATGAATGGGCCCATATGGTAAGGGATAGGGTTAGGGTTAGAGTTCAGGACACACTTATGTTCGAGTGAATATTGGGGTTGGGTTTAGGGCTGGATAAGATGAATTTTTAATATCACACGGAATGGTATAATCTTGATGGTAAAAAATTTTGGATGTTTTTCCATTCTCCATTATACCCTATGAGATTCATTAGAATGAATGGGCCCATATGGTAAGGGTTAGGGTTAGGTTTAGAGTTCAGGACACACATATGTTCGGTTTAAAATTGGGGTCTGGTTTAGGGTTGGGTAAGATGTATTTTTAATACCACACTGAATGGTATACTCTTGAAGGGAAAATTTTTTGGATGTTTTTCCATTCTCCATTATAGCCTATGAGATTCATTAGAATAAATGGGCCCATATGGTACGGGTAAGGGTTAGGGTTAGAGTTCTGGACGCACTTATGTTTGGGTGAATATTGGGGTTGGGTTTAGGGTTGGATAAGATGTATTTTTAATATCACTCTGAATGGTATACTCTTGATGGGAAAATTTTTTGGATGTTGTTCCATTCTCCATTATAGCCTATGAGATTCATTAGAATGAATGGGCCCATATGGTAAGGGTTAGGGTTAGGGTTAGAGTTCAGGACACACTTATGTTTCAGTGAATATTGGGGTTGGGTTTAGGGTTGGATAACATGAATTTTTAATATCACACTGAATGGTACACTGTTGATGGGGAAAAATTTTGGATGCTTTTCCATTCTCCATTATAGCCTATGAGATTCATTAGAATGAATGGGCCCATATGGTAAGGGTTAGGGTTAGGGTTAGAGTTCAGGACACACTTATGTTTCAGTGAATATTGGGGTTGGGTTTAGGGTTGGATAACATGAATTTTTAATATCACACTGAATGGTACACTGTTGATGGGGAAAATTTTTGGATGTATTTCCATTCTCCATTATAGCCTATGAGATTCATTAGAATGAATGGGCCCATATGGTAAGGGTTAGGGTTAGGGTTAGAGTTCAGGACACACTTATGTTCGAGTGAATATTGGGGTTGGGTTTAGGGTTGGATAAGATGTATTTTTAATATCACACTGAATGGTATACTCTTGATGGGAAAAATTTTTGGATGTTTTTCCATTCTCCATTATACCCTATGAGATTCATTAGAATGAATGGGCCCATATGGTAACGGTTAGGGTTAGGGTTAGAGTTCAGGACACACATATGTTCGGTTTAAAATTGGCGTCTGGTTTAGGGTTGGGTAAGATGTATTTTTAATATCACACTGAATGGTATACTCTTGATGGGAAAATTTTTTGGATGTTTTTCCATTCTCCATTATAGCCTATGAGATTCATTAGAATGAATGGGCCCATATGGTAAGGGTTAGGGTTAGGGTTAGAGTTCTGGACGCACTTCTGTTTGGGTGAATATTGCGGTTGCGTTTAGGGTTGGATAAGATGTATTTTTCATATCTCACTGAATGGTACACTGTTGATGGGGAAAAATTTTGGATGTTTTCCCATTCTCCATTATAGCCTATGAGATTCATTAGAATGAATGGGCCCATATGGTAAGGGTTAGGGTTAGGGTTAGAGTTCAGGACACAGTTGTGTTTCGGTGAATATTGGGGTTGGGTTTAGGGTTGGATAAGATGAATTTTTAATATCACACTGAATGGTACACTGTTGATGGGGAAAATTTTTGGATGTTTTTCCATTCTCCATTATAGCCTATGAGATTCATTAGAATGAATGGGCCCATATGGTAAGGGTTAGGGTTAGGGTTAGAGTTCAGGACACACTTATGTTTCAGTGAATATTGGGGTTGGGTTTAGGGTTGGATAACATGAATTTTTAATATCACACTGAATGGTACACTGTTGATGGGGAAAATTTTTGGATGTATTTCCATTCTCCATTATAGCCTATGAGATTCATTAGAATGAATGGGCCCATATGGTAAGGGTTAGGGTTAGGGTTAGAGTTCAGGACACACTTATGTTCGAGTGAATATTGGGGTTGGGTTTAGGGTTGGATAAGATGTATTTTTAATATCACACTGAATGGTATACTCTTGATGGGAAAATTTTTTGGATGTTTTTCCATTCTCCATTATACCCTATGAGATTCATTAGAATGAATGGGCCCATATGGTAAGGGTTAGGGTTAGGGTTAGAGTTCAGGACACACATATGTTCGGTTTAAAATTGGCGTCTGGTTTAGGGTTGGGTAAGATGTATTTTTAATATCCCACTGAATGGTATACTCTTGATGGGAAAAATTTTTGGATGTTTTTCCATTCTCCATTATAGCCTATGAGATTCATTAGAATGAATGGGCCCATATGGTAAGGGTTAGGGTTAGGGTTAGAGTTCTGGACGCACTTCTGTTTGGGTGAATATTGCGGTTGGGTTTAGGGTTGGATAAGATGTATTTTTAATATCTCACTGAATGGTACACTGTTGATGGGGAAAAATTTTGGATGTTTTCCCATTCTCCATTATAGCCTATGAGATTCATTAGAATGAATGGGCCCATATGGTAAGGGTTAGGGTTCGGGTTAGAGTTCAGGACACACTTATGTTCGAGTGAATATTGGGGTTGGGTTTAGGGCTGGATAAGATGAATTTTTAATATCACACGGAATGGTATAATCTTGATGGTAAAAATTTTTGGATGTTTTTCCATTCTCCATTATACCCTATGAGATTCATTAGAATGAATGGGCCCATATGGTAAGGGTTAGGGTTAGGTTTAGAGTTCAGGACACACATATGTTCGGTTTAAAATTGGGGTCTGGTTTAGGGTTGGGTAAGATGTATTTTTAATACCACACTGAATGGTATACTCTTGAAGGGAAAATTTTTTGGATGTTTTTCCATTCTCCATTATAGCCTATGAGATTCATTAGAATAAATGGGCCCATATGGTAAGGGTAAGGGTTAGGGTTAGAGTTCTGGACGCACTTATGTTTGGGTGAATATTGGGGTTGGGTTTAGGGTTGGATAAGATGTATTTTTAATATCACTCTGAATGGTATACTCTTGATGGGAAAATTTTTTGGATGTTGTTCCATTCTCCATTATAGCCTATGAGATTCATTAGAATAAATGGGCCCATATGGTAAGGGTTAGGGTTAGGGTTAGAGTTCAGGACACACTTATGTTTCAGTGAATATTGGGGTTGGGTTTAGGGTTGGATAACATGAATTTTTAATATCACACTGAATGGTACACTGTTGATGGGGAAAAATTTTGGATGCTTTTCCATTCTCCATTATAGCCTATGAGATTCATTAGAATGAATGGGCCCATATGGTAAGGGTTAGGGTTAGGGTTAGAGTTCAGGACACACTTATGTTTCAGTGAATATTGGGGTTGGGTTTAGGGTTGGATAACATGAATTTTTAATATCACACTGAATGGTACACTGTTGATGGGGAAAATTTTTGGATGTATTTCCATTCTCCATTATAGCCTATGAGATTCATTAGAATGAATGGGCCCATATGGTAAGGGTTAGGGTTAGGGTTAGAGTTCAGGACACACTTATGTTCGAGTGAATATTGGGGTTGGGTTTAGGGTTGGATAAGATGTATTTTTAATATCACACTGAATGGTATACTCTTGATGGGAAAAATTTTTGGATGTTTTTCCATTCTCCATTATACCCTATGAGATTCATTAGAATGAATGGGCCCATATGGTAACGGTTAGGGTTAGGGTTAGAGTTCAGGACACACATATGTTCGGTTTAAAATTGGCGTCTGGTTTAGGGTTGGGTAAGATGTATTTTTAATATCACACTGAATGGTATACTCTTGATGGGAAAATTTTTTGGATGTTTTTCCATTCTCCATTATAGCCTATGAGATTCATTAGAATGAATGGGCCCATATGGTAAGGGTTAGGGTTAGGGTTAGAGTTCTGGACGCACTTCTGTTTGGGTGAATATTGCGGTTGCGTTTAGGGTTGGATAAGATGTATTTTTCATATCTCACTGAATGGTACACTGTTGATGGGGAAAAATTTTGGATGTTTTCCCATTCTCCATTATAGCCTATGAGATTCATTAGAATGAATGGGCCCATATGGTAAGGGTTAGGGTTAGGGTTAGAGTTCAGGACACAGTTGTGTTTCGGTGAATATTGGGGTTGGGTTTAGGGTTGGATAAGATGAATTTTTAATATCACACTGAATGGTACACTGTTGATGGGGAAAATTTTTGGATGTTTTTCCATTCTCCATTATAGCCTATGAGATTCATTAGAATGAATGGGCCCATATGGTAAGGGTTAGGGTTAGGGTTAGAGTTCAGGACACACTTATGTTTCAGTGAATATTGGGGTTGGGTTTAGGGTTGGATAACATGAATTTTTAATATCACACTGAATGGTACACTGTTGATGGGGAAAATTTTTGGATGTATTTCCATTCTCCATTATAGCCTATGAGATTCATTAGAATGAATGGGCCCATATGGTAAGGGTTAGGGTTAGGGTTAGAGTTCAGGACACACTTATGTTCGAGTGAATATTGGGGTTGGGTTTAGGGTTGGATAAGATGTATTTTTAATATCACACTGAATGGTATACTCTTGATGGGAAAATTTTTTGGATGTTTTTCCATTCTCCATTATACCCTATGAGATTCATTAGAATGAATGGGCCCATATGGTAAGGGTTAGGGTTAGGGTTAGAGTTCAGGACACACATATGTTCGGTTTAAAATTGGCGTCTGGTTTAGGGTTGGGTAAGATGTATTTTTAATATCCCACTGAATGGTATACTCTTGATGGGAAAAATTTTTGGATGTTTTTCCATTCTCCATTATAGCCTATGAGATTCATTAGAATGAATGGGCCCATATGGTAAGGGTTAGGGTTAGGGTTAGAGTTCTGGACGCACTTTTGTTTGGGTGAATATTGCGGTTGGGTTTAGGGTTGGATAAGATGTATTTTTAATATCTCACTGAATGGTACACTGTTGATGGGGAAAAATTTTGGATGTTTTCCCATTCTCCATTATAGCCTATGAGATTCATTAGAATGAATGGGCCCATATGGTAAGGGTTAGGGTTAGGGTTAGAGTTCAGGACACACTTGTGTTTCGGTGAATATTGGGGTTGGGTTTAGGGTTGGATAAGATGAATTTTTAATATCACACTGAATGGTACAGTGTTGATGGGGAAAATTTTTGGATGTTTTTCCATTCTCCATTATAGCCTATGAGATTCATTAGAATGAATGGGCCCATATGGTAAGGGATAGGGTTAGGGTTAGAGTTCAGGACACACTTATGTTCGAGTGAATATTGGGGTTGGGTTTAGGGCTGGATAAGATGAATTTTTAATATCACACGGAATGGTATAATCTTGATGGTAAAAAATTTTGGATGTTTTTCCATTCTCCATTATACCCTATGAGATTCATTAGAATGAATGGGCCCATATGGTAAGGGTTAGGGTTAGGTTTAGAGTTCAGGACACACATATGTTCGGTTTAAAATTGGGGTCTGGTTTAGGGTTGGGTAAGATGTATTTTTAATACCACACTGAATGGTATACTCTTGAAGGGAAAATTTTTTGGATGTTGTTCCATTCTCCATTATAGCCTATGAGATTCATTAGAATGAATGGGCCCATATGGTAAGGGTTAGGGTTAGGGTTAGAGTTCAGGACACACTTATGTTTCAGTGAATATTGGGGTTGGGTTTAGGGTTGGATAACATGAATTTTTAATATCACACTGAATGGTACACTGTTGATGGGGAAAAATTTTGGATGCTTTTCCATTCTCCATTATAGCCTATGAGATTCATTAGAATGAATGGGCCCATATGGTAAGGATTAGGGTTAGGGTTAGAGTTCAGGACACACTTATGTTTCGGTGAATATTGGGGTTGGTTTTAGGATTGGATAAGATGAATTTTTAATATCACACTGAATGGTACACTGTTGATGGGGAAAATTTTTGGATGTTTTTCCATTCTCCATTATAGCCTATGAGATTCATTAGAATGAATGGGCCCATATGGTAAGGGTTAGGGTTAGGGTTAGAGTTCAGGACACACATATGTTCGGTTTAAAATTGCCGTCTGGTTTAGGGTTGGGTAAGATGTATTTTTAATATCACACTGAATGGTATACTCTTGATGGGAAAAATTTTTGGATGTTTTTCCATTCTCCATTATAGCCTATGAGATTCATTAGAATGAATGGGCCCATATGGTAAGGGTTAGGGTTAGAGTTCAGGACACACTTATGTTTCGGTGAATATTGGGGTTGGGTTTAGGGTTGGATAAGATGTATTTTTAATATCACACTGAATGGTACACTGTTGATGGGGAAAAATTTTGGATGTTTTTCCATTCTCCATTATAGCCTATGAGATTCATTAGAATGAATGGGCCCATATGGTAAGGATTAGGGTTAGGGTTAGAGTTCAGGACACACTTATGTTTCGGTGAATATTGGGGTTGGGTTTAGGGTTGGATAAGATGAATTTTTAATATCACACTGAATGGTACACTGTTGATGGGGAAAATTTTTGGATGTTTTTCCATTCTCCATTATAGCCTATGAGATTCATTAGAATGAATGGGCCCATATGGTAAGGGTTAGGGTTAGGGTTAGAGTTCAGGACACACATATGTTCGGTTTAAAATTGCCGTCTGGTTTAGGGTTGGGTAAGATGTATTTTTAATATCACACTGAATGGTATACTCTTGATGGGAAAAAATTTTGGATGTTTTTCCATTCTCCATTATAGCCTATGAGATTCATTAGAATGAATGGGCCCATATGGTAAGGGTTAGGGTTAGAGTTCAGGACACACTTATGTTTCGGTGAATATTGGGGTTGGGTTTAGGGTTGGATAAGATGTATTTTTAATATCACACTGAATGGTACACTGTTGATGGGGAAAAATTTTGGATGTTTTTCCATTCTCCATTATAGCCTATGAGATTCATTAGAATGAATGGGCCCATATGGTAAGGATTAGGGTTAGGGTTAGAGTTCAGGACACACTTATGTTTCGGTGAATATTGGGGTTGGGTTTAGGGTTGGATAAGATGAATTTTTAATATCACACTGAATGGTACACTGTTGATGGGGAAAATTTTTGGATGTTTTTCCATTCTCCATTATAGCCTATGAGATTCATTAGAATGAATGGGCCCATATGGTAAGGGTTAGGGTTAGGTTTAGAGTTCAGGACACACATATGTTCGGTTTAAAATTGGGGTCTGGTTTAGGGTTGGGTAAGATGTATTTTTAATACCACACTGAATGGTATACTCTTGAAGGGAAAATTTTTTGGATGTTGTTCCATTCTCCATTATAGCCTATGAGATTCATTAGAATGAATGGGCCCATATGGTAAGGGTTAGGGTTAGGGTTAGAGTTCAGGACACACTTATGTTTCAGTGAATATTGGGGTTGGGTTTAGGGTTGGATAACATGAATTTTTAATATCACACTGAATGGTACACTGTTGATGGGGAAAAATTTTGGATGCTTTTCCATTCTCCATTATAGCCTATGAGATTCATTAGAATGAATGGGCCCATATGGTAAGGATTAGGGTTAGGGTTAGAGTTCAGGACACACTTATGTTTCGGTGAATATTGGGGTTGGTTTTAGGGTTGGATAAGATGAATTTTTAATATCACACTGAATGGTACACTGTTGATGGGGAAAATTTTTGGATGTTTTTCCATTCTCCATTATACCCTATGAGATTCATTAGAATGAATGGGCCCATATGGTAAGGGTTAGGGTTAGGGTTAGAGTTCAGGACACACATATGTTCGGTTTAAAATTGCCGTCTGGTTTAGGGTTGGGTAAGATGTATTTTTAATATCACACTGAATGGTATACTCTTGATGGGAAAAAATTTTGGATGTTTTTCCATTCTCCATTATAGCCTATGAGATTCATTAGAATGAATGGGCCCATATGGTAAGGGTTAGGGTTAGAGTTCAGGACACACTTATGTTTCGGTGAATATTGGGGTTGGGTTTAGGGTTGGATAAGATGTATTTTTAATATCACACTGAATGGTACACTGTTGATGGGGAAAAATTTTGGATGTTTTTCCATTCTCCATTATAGCCTATGAGATTCATTAGAATGAATGGGCCCATATGGTAAGGATTAGGGTTAGGGTTAGAGTTCAGGACACACTTATGTTTCGGTGAATATTGGGGTTGGGTTTAGGGTTGGATAAGATGAATTTTTAATATCACACTGAATGGTACACTGTTGATGGGGAAAATTTTTGGATGTTTTTCCATTCTCCATTATAGCCTATGAGATTCATTAGAATGAATGGGCCCATATGGTAAGGGTTAGGGTTAGGGTTAGAGTTCAGGACACACATATGTTCGGTTTAAAATTGCCGTCTGGTTTAGGGTTGGGTAAGATGTATTTTTAATATCACACTGAATGGTATACTCTTGATGGGAAAAAATTTTGGATGTTTTTCCATTCTCCATTATAGCCTATGAGATTCATTAGAATGAATGGGCCCATATGGTAAGGGTTAGGGTTAGAGTTCAGGACACACTTATGTTTCGGTGAATATTGGGGTTGGGTTTAGGGTTGGATAAGATGTATTTTTAATATCACACTGAATGGTACACTGTTGATGGGGAAAAATTTTGGATGTTTTTCCATTCTCCATTATAGCCTATGAGATTCATTAGAATGAATGGGCCCATATGGTAAGGATTAGGGTTAGGGTTAGAGTTCAGGACACACTTATGTTTCGGTGAATATTGGGGTTGGGTTTAGGGTTGGATAAGATGAATTTTTAATATCACACTGAATGGTACACTGTTGATGGGGAAAATTTTTGGATGTTTTTCCATTCTCCATTATAGCCTATGAGATTCATTAGAATGAATGGGCCCATATGGTAAGGGTTAGGGTTAGGGTTAGAGTTCAGGACACACTTATGTTCGAGTGAATATTGGGGTTGGGTTTAGGGTTGGATAAGATGTATTTTTAATATCACACTGAATGGTATACTCTTGATGGGAAATTTTTTTGGATGTTTTTCCATTCTCCATTATACCCTATGAGATTCATTAGAATGAATGGGCCCATATGGTAAGGGTTAGGGTTAGGGTTAGAGTTCAGGACACACATATGTTCGGTTTAAAATTGGGGTCTGGTTTAGGGTTGGGTAAGATGTATTTTTAATACCACACTGAATGGTATACTCTTGATGGGAAAATTTTTTGGATGTTTTTCCATTCTCCATTATAGCCTATGAGATTCATTAGAATAAATGGGCCCATATGGTAAGGGTTAGGGTTAGGGTTAGATTTCAGGACACACTTATGTTCGGGTGCATATTGGGGTTGGGTTTCGGGTTGGGTAAGATGTATTTTTAATATCACACTGAATGGTATACTCTTGATGGGAAAATTTTTTGGATGTTTTTCCATTCTCCATTATAGCCTATGAGATTCATTAGAATGAATGGGCCCATATGGTAAGGGTTAGGGTTAGGGTTAGAGTTCAGGACACACTTAAGTTCGGGTGAATATTGGGGTTTGGTTTAGGGTTGGGTAAGATGTATTTTTAATATCACACTGAATGGTATACTCTTGATGGGAAAATTTTTTGGATGTTTTTCCATTCTCCATTATTACCTATGAGATTCATTAGAATGAATGGGCCCATATGGTAAGGGTTAGGGTTAGAGTTCAGGACACACTTATGTTTCGGTGAATATTGGGGTTGGGTTTAGGGTTGGATAAGATGTATTTTTAATATCACACTGAATGGTACACTGTTGATGGGGAAAATTTTTGGATGTTTTTCCATTCTCCATTATAGCCTATGAGATTCATTAGAATGAATGGGCCCATATGGTAAGTGTTAGGGTTAGGGTTAGAGTTCAGGACACACTTATGTTTCGGTGAATATTGGGGTTGGGGTTAGGGTTGGATAAGATGAATTTTTAATATCACACTGAATGGTACACTGTTGATGGGGAAAATTTTTGGATGTTTTTCCATTCTCCATTGTAGCCTATGAGATTCATGATAATGGATGGGCCCATATGGGAAGGGTTAGGTTTAGGGTTAGAGTTCTGGACGCACTTATTTTTGGGTGAATATTGGGGTTGGGTTTAGGGTTGGATAAGATGTATTTTTAATATCACACTGAATGGTATACTCTTGATGGGAAAAGTTTTTGGATGTTTTTCCATTCTCCATTATAGCCTATGAGATTCATTAGAATGAATGGGCCCATATGGTAAGGGGTAGGGTTAGGGTTAGAGTTCAGGACACACTTAAGTTCGGGTGAATATTGGGGTTTGGTTTAGGGTTGGGTAAGATGTATTTTTAATATCACACTGAATGGTATACTCTTGATGGGAAAATTTTTTGGATGTTTTTCCATTCTCCATTATACCCTATGAGATTCATTAGAATGAATGGGCCCATATGCTAAGGGTTAGGGTTAGGGTTAGAGTTCAGGACACACATATGTTCGGTTTAAAATTGCCGTCTGGTTTAGGGTTGGGTAAGATGTATTTTTAATATCACACTGAATGGTATACTCTTGATGGGAAAAAAATTTGGATGTTTTTCCATTCTCCATTATAGCCTATGAGATTCATTAGAATGAATGGGCCCATATGGTAAGGGTTAGGGTTAGAGTTCAGGACACACTTATGTTTCGGTGAATATTGGGGTTGGGTTTAGGGTTGGATAAGATGAATTTTTAATATCACACTGAATGGTACACTGTTGATGGGGAAAATTTTTGGATGTTTTTCCATTCTCCATTATAGCCTATGAGATTCATTAGAATGAATGGGCCCATATGGTAAGGGTTAGGGTTAGGGTTAGAGTTCAGGACACACTTATGTTCGAGTGAATATTGGGGTTGGGTTTAGGGTTGGATAAGATGTATTTTTAATATCACACTGAATGGTATACTCTTAATGGGAAATTTTTTTGGATGTTTTTCCATTCTCCATTATACCCTATGAGATTCATTAGAATGAATGGGCCCATATGGTAAGGGTTAGGGTTAGGGTTAGAGTTCAGGACACACATATGTTCGGTTTAAAATTGGGGTCTGGTTTAGGGTTGGGTAAGATGTATTTTTAATACCACACTGAATGGTATACTCTTGATGGGAAAATTTTTTGGATGTTTTTCCATTCTCCATTATAGCCTATGAGATTCATTAGAATAAATGGGCCCATATGGTAAGGGTTAGGGTTAGGGTTAGATTTCAGGACACACTTATGTTCGGGTGCATATTGGGGTTGGGTTTCGGGTTGGGTAAGATGTATTTTTAATATCACACTGAATGGTATACTCTTGATGGGAAAATTTTTTGGATGTTTTTCCATTCTCCATTATAGCCTATGAGATTCATTAGAATGAATGGGCCCATATGGTAAGGGTTAGGGTTAGGGTTAGAGTTCAGGACACACTTAAGTTCGGGTGAATATTGGGGTTTGGTTTAGGGTTGGGTAAGATGTATTTTTAATATCACACTGAATGGTATACTCTTGATGGGAAAATTTTTTGGATGTTTTTCCATTCTCCATTATTACCTATGAGATTCATTAGAATGAATGGGCCCATATGGTAAGGGTTAGGGTTAGAGTTCAGGACACACTTATGTTTCGGTGAATATTGGGGTTGGGTTTAGGGTTGGATAAGATGTATTTTTAATATCACACTGAATGCTACACTGTTGATGGGGAAAATTTTTGGATGTTTTTCCATTCTCCATTATAGCCTATGAGATTTATTAGAATGAATGGGCCCATATGGTAAGTGTTAGGGTTAGGGTTAGAGTTCAGGACACACTTATGTTTCGGTGAATATTGGGGTTGGGGTTAGGGTTGGATAAGATGAATTTTTAATATCACACTGAATGGTACACTGTTGATGGGGAAAATTTTTGGATGTTTTTCCATTCTCCATTGTAGCCTATGAGATTCATGATAATGGATGGGCCCATATGGGAAGGGTTAGGTTTAGGGTTAGAGTTCTGGACGCACTTATTTTTGGGTGAATATTGGGGTTGGGTTTAGGGTTGGATAAGATGTATTTTTAATATCACACTGAATGGTATACTCTTGATGGGAAAAGTTTTTGGATGTTTTTCAATTCTCCATTATAGCCTATGAGATTCATTAGAATGAATGGGCCCATATGGTAAGGGGTAGGGTTAGGGTTAGAGTTCAGGACACACTTAAGTTCGGGTGAATATTGGGGTTTGGTTTAGGGTTGGGTAAGATGTATTTTTAATATCACACTGAATGGTATACTCTTGATGGGAAAATTTTTTGGATGTTTTTCCATTCTCCATTATACCCTATGAGATTCATTAGAATGAATGGGCCCATATGCTAAGGGTTAGGGTTAGGGTTAGAGTTCAGGACACACATATGTTCGGTTTAAAATTGCCGTCTGGTTTAGGGTTGGGTAAGATGTATTTTTAATATCACACTGAATGGTATACTCTTGATGGGAAAAAAATTTGGATGTTTTTCCATTCTCCATTATAGCCTATGAGATTCATTAGAATGAATGGGCCCATATGGTAAGGGTTAGGGTTAGAGTTCAGGACACACGTATGTTTCGGTGAATATTGGGGTTGGGTTTAGGGTTGGATAAGATGTATTTTTAATATCACACTGAATGGTACACTGTTGATGGGGAAAAATTTTGGATGTTTTTCCATTCTCCATTATAGCCTATGAGATTCATTAGAATGAATGGGCCCATATGGTAAGGATTAGGGTTAGGGTTAGAGTTCAGGACACACTTATGTTTCGGTGAATATTGGGGTTGGGTTTAGGGTTGGATAAGATGAATTTTTAATATCACACTGAATGGTACACTGTTGATGGGGAAAAATTTTGGATGTTTTTCCATTCTCCATTATAGACTATGAGATTCATTAGAATGAATGGGCCCATATGGTAAGGGTTAGGGTTAGGGTTAGAGTTCAGGACACACTTATGTTTCAGTGAATATTGGGGTTGGGTTTAGGGTTGGATAACATGAATTTTTAATATCACACTGAATGGTACACTGTTGATGGGGAAAATTTTTGGATGTATTTCCATTCTCCATTATAGCCTATGAGATTCATTAGAATGAATGGGCCCATATGGTAAGGGTTAGGGTTAGGGTTAGAGTTCAGGACACACTTATGTTCGAGTGAATATTGGGGTTGGGTTTAGGGTTGGATAAGATGTATTTTTAATATCACACTGAATGGTATACTCTTGATGGGAAAATTTTTTGGATGTTTTTCCATTCTCCATTATACCCTATGAGATTCATTAGAATGAATGGGCCCATATGGTAAGATTTAGGGTTAGGGTTAGAGTTCAGGACACACATATGTTCGGTTTAAAATTGGGGTCTGGTTTAGGGTTGGGTAAGATGTATTTTTAATACCACACTGAATGGTATACTCTTGATGGGAAAATTTTTTGGATGTTTTTCCATTCTCCATTATAGCCTATGAGATTGATTAGAATGAATGGGCCCATATGGTAAGGGTTAGGGTTAGAGTTCAGGACACACATATGTTTCGGTGAATATTGGGGTTGGGTTTAGGTTTGGATAAGATGTATTTTTAATATCACACTGAATGGTACACTGTTGATGGGGAAAATTTTGGATGCTTTTCCATTCTCCATTATAGCCTATGAGATTCATTAGAATGAATGGGCCCATATGGTAAGGATTAGGGTTAGGGTTAGAGTTCAGGACACACTTATGTTTCGGTGAATATTGGGGTTGGTTTTAGGGTTGGATAAGATGAATTTTTAATATCACACTGAATGGTACACTGTTGATGGGGAAAATTTTTGGATGTTTTTCCATTCTCCAATATAGCCTATGAGATTCATTAGAATGAATGGGCCCATATGGTAAGGGTTAGGGTTAGGGTTAGAGTTCAGGACACACATATGTTCGGTTTAAAATTGCCGTCTGGTTTAGGGTTGGGTAAGATGTATTTTTAATATCACACTGAATGGTATACTCTTGATGGGAAAAAATTTTGGATGTTTTTCCATTCTCCATTATAGCCTATGAGATTCATTAGAATGAATGGGCCCATATGGTAAGGGTTAGGGTTAGAGTTCAGGACACACTTATGTTTCGGTGAATATTGGGGTTGGGTTTAGGGTTGGATAAGATGTATTTTTAATATCACACTGAATGGTACACTGTTGATGGGGAAAAATTTTGGATGTTTTTCCATTCTCCATTATAGCCTATGAGATTCATTAGAATGAATGGGCCCATATGGTAAGGATTAGGGTTAGGGTTAGAGTTCAGGACACACTTATGTTTCGGTGAATATTGGGGTTGGGTTTAGGGTTGGATAAGATGAATTTTTAATATCACACTGAATGGTACACTGTTGATGGGGAAAATTTTTGGATGTTTTTCCATTCTCCATTATAGCCTATGAGATTCATTAGAATGAATGAGCCCATATGGTAAGGGTTAGGGTTAGGGTTAGAGTTCAGGACACACTTATGTTTCAGTGAATATTGGGGTTGGGTTTAGGGTTGGATAACATGAATTTTTAATATCACACTGAATGGTACACTGTTGATGGGGAAAATTTTTGGATGTATTTCCATTCTCCATTATAGCCTATGAGATTCATTAGAATGAATGGGCCCATATGGTAAGGGTTAGGGTTAGGGTTAGAGTTCAGGACACACTTATGTTCGAGTGAATATTGGGGTTGGGTTTAGGGTTGGATAAGATGTATTTTTAATATCACACTGAATGGTATACTCTTGATGGGAAATTTTTTTGGATGTTTTTCCATTCTCCATTATACCCTATGAGATTCATTAGAATGAATGGGCCCATATGGTAAGGGTTAGGGTTAGGGTTAGAGTTCAGGACACACATATGTTCGGTTTAAAATTGGGGTCTGGTTTAGGGTTGGGTAAGATGTATTTTTAATACCACGCTGAATGGTATACTCTTGATGGGAAAATTTTTTGGATGTTTTTCCATTCTCCATTATAGCCTATGAGATTCATTAGAATAAATGGGCCCATATGGTAAGGGTTAGGGTTAGGGTTAGATTTCAGGACACACTTATGTTCGGGTGCATATTGGGGTTGGGTTTCGGGTTGGGTAAGATGTATTTTTAATATCACACTGAATGGTATACTCTTGATGGGAAAAATTTTTGGATGTTTTTCCATTCTCCATTATAGCCTATGAGATTCATTAGAATGAATGGGCCCATATGGTAAGGGTTAGGGTTAGGGTTAGAGTTCAGGACACACTTAAGTTCGGGTGAATATTGGGGTTTGGTTTAGGGTTGGGTAAGATGTATTTTTAATATCACACTGAATGGTATACTCTTGATGGGAAAATTTTTTGGATGTTTTTCCATTCTCCATTATTACCTATGAGATTCATTAGAATGAATGGGCCCATATGGTAAGGGTTAGGGTTAGAGTTCAGGACACACTTATGTTTCGGTGAATATTGGGGTTGGGTTTAGGGTTGGATAAGATGTATTTTTAATATCACACTGAATGGTACACTGTTGATGGGGAAAATTTTTGGATGTTTTTCCATTCTCCATTATAGCCTATGAGATTCATTAGAATGAATGGGCCCATATGGTAAGTGTTAGGGTTAGGGTTAGAGTTCAGGACACACTTATGTTTCGGTGAATATTGGGGTTGGGGTTAGGGTTGGATAAGATGAATTTTTAATATCACACTGAATGGTACACTGTTGATGGGGAAAATTTTTGGATGTTTTTCCATTCTCCATTGTAGCCTATGAGATTCATGATAATGGATGGGCCCATATGGGAAGGGTTAGGTTTAGGGTTAGAGTTCTGGACGCACTTATTTTTGGGTGAATATTGGGGTTGGGTTTAGGGTTGGATAAGATGTATTTTTAATATCACACTGAATGGTATACTCTTGATGGGAAAAGTTTTTGGATGTTTTTCCATTCTCCATTATAGCCTATGAGATTCATTAGAATGAATGGGCCCATATGGTAAGGGGTAGGGTTAGGGTTAGAGTTCAGGACACACTTAAGTTCGGGTGAATATTGGGGTTTGGTTTAGGGTTGGGTAAGATGTATTTTTAATATCACACTGAATGGTATACTCTTGATGGGAAAATTTTTTGGATGTTTTTCCATTCTCCATTATACCCTATGAGATTCATTAGAATGAATGGGCCCATATGCTAAGGGTTAGGGTTAGGGTTAGAGTTCAGGACACACATATGTTCGGTTTAAAATTGCCGTCTGGTTTAGGGTTGGGTAAGATGTATTTTTAATATCACACTGAATGGTATACTCTTGATGGGAAAAAAAATTTGGATGTTTTTCCATTCTCCATTATAGCCTATGAGATTCATTAGAATGAATGGGCCCATATGGTAAGGGTTAGGGTTAGAGTTCAGGACACACGTATGTTTCGGTGAATATTGGGGTTGGGTTTAGGGTTGGATAAGATGTATTTTTAATATCACACTGAATGGTACACTGTTGATGGGGAAAAATTTTGGATGTTTTTCCATTCTCCATTATAGCCTATGAGATTCATTAGAATGAATGGGCCCATATGGTAAGGATTAGGGTTAGGGTTAGAGTTCAGGACACACTTATGTTTCGGTGAATATTGGGGTTGGGTTTAGGGTTGGATAAGATGAATTTTTAATATCACACTGAATGGTACACTGTTGATGGGGAAAAATTTTGGATGTTTTTCCATTCTCCATTATAGACTATGAGATTCATTAGAATGAATGGGCCCATATGGTAAGGGTTAGGGTTAGGGTTAGAGTTCAGGACACACTTATGTTTCAGTGAATATTGGGGTTGGGTTTAGGGTTGGATAACATGAATTTTTAATATCACACTGAATGGTACACTGTTGATGGGGAAAATTTTTGGATGTATTTCCATTCTCCATTATAGCCTATGAGATTCATTAGAATGAATGGGCCCATATGGTAAGGGTTAGGGTTAGGGTTAGAGTTCAGGACACACTTATGTTCGAGTGAATATTGGGGTTGGGTTTAGGGTTGGATAAGATGTATTTTTAATATCACACTGAATGGTATACTCTTGATGGGAAAATTTTTTGGATGTTTTTCCATTCTCCATTATACCCTATGAGATTCATGAGAATGAATGGGCCCATATGGTAAGGGTTAGGGTTAGGGTTAGAGTTCAGGACACACATATGTTCGGTTTAAAATTGGGGTCTGGTTTAGGGTTGGGTAAGATGTATTTTTAATACCACACTGAATGGTATACTCTTGATGGGAAAATTTTTTGGATGTTTTTCCATTCTCCATTATAGCCTATGAGATTGATTAGAATGAATGGGCCCATATGGTAAGGGTTAGGGCTAGAGTTCAGGACACACATATGTTTCGGTGAATATTGGGGTTGGGTTTAGGTTTGGATAAGATGTATTTTTAATATCACACTGAATGGTACACTGTTGATGGGGAAAGATTTTGGATGTTTTTCCATTCTCCATTATAGCCTATGAGATTCATTAGAATGAATGGGCCCATATGGTAAGGATTAGGGTTAGGGTAAGAGTTCAGGACACACTTATGTTTCGGTGAATATTGGGGTTGGGTTTAGGGTTGGATAAGATGAATTTTTAATATCACACTGAATGGTACACTGTTGATGGGGAAAATTTTTGGATGTTTTTCCATTCTCCATTATAGCCTATGAGATTTATTAGAATGAATGGGCCCATATGGTAAGGGTTAGGGTTAGGGTTAGAGTTCAGGACACACTTATGTTTCAGTGAATATTGGGGTTGGGTTTAGGGTTGGATAACATGAATTTTTAATATCACACTGAATGGTACACTGTTGATGGGGAAAATTTTTGGATGTATTTCCATTCTCCATTATAGCCTATGAGATTGATTAGAATGAATGAGCCCATATGGTAAGGGTTAGGGTTAGGGTTAGAGTTCAGGACACACTTATGTTTCGGTGAATATTGGGGTTGGGTTTAGGGTTGGATAAGATGAATTTTTAATATCACACTGAATGGTACACTGTTGATGGGGAAATTTTATGGATGTCTTTCCATTCTCCATTATAGCCTATGAGATTCATTAGAATGAATGGGCCCATATGGTAAGGGTTAGGGTTAGGGTTAGAGTTCAGGACACACTTATGTTCGAGTGAATATTGGGGTTGGGTTTAGGGTTGGATAAGATGTATTTTTAATATCACACTGAATGGTACACTGTTGATGGGGAAAATTTTTGGATGTATTTCCATTCTCCATTATAGCCTATGAGATTGATTAGAATGAATGAGCCCATATGGTAAGGGTTAGGGTTAGGGTTAGAGTTCAGGACACACTTATGTTTCGGTGAATATTGGGGTTGGGTTTAGGGTTGGATAAGATGAATTTTTAATATCACACTGAATGGTACACTGTTGATGGGGAAAATTTATGGATGTCTTTCCATTCTCCATTATAGCCTATGAGATTCATTAGAATGAATGGGCCCATATGGTAAGGGTTAGGGTTAGGGTTAGAGTTCAGGACACACTTATGTTCGAGTGAATATTGGGGTTGGGTTTAGGGTTGGATAAGATGTATTTTTAATATCACACTGAATGGTACACTGTTGATGGGGAAAATTTTTGGATGTTTTTCCATTCTCCATTATAGCCTATGAGATTCATTAGAATGAATGGGACCATATGGTAAGGGTTAGGGTTAGGGTTAGAGTTCAGGACACACTTATGTTCGAGTGAATATGGGTGTTGGGTTTAGGGTTGGGTAAGATGTATTTTTAATACCACACTGAATGGTATACTCTTGATAGGAAAAATTTTTGGATGTTTTTCCATTCTACATTATAGCCTATGAGATTCATTAGAATAAATGGGCCCATATGGTAAGGGTTAGGTTTAGGGTTAGAGTTCTGGACGCACTTATTTTTGTGTGAATATTGGGGTTGGGTTTAGGGTTGGATAAGATGTATTTTTAATATCACACTGAATGGTATACTCTTGATGGGAAAAAAATTTGGATGTTTTTCCATTCTCCATTATAGCCTATGAGATTCATTAGAATAAATGGGCCCATATGGTAAGGGTTAGGGTTAGGGTTAGAGTTCAGGACACACATATGTTCGGTTTAAAATTGCCGTCTGGTTTAGGGTTGGGTAAGATGTATTTTTAATATCACACTGAATGGTATACTCTTGATGGGAAAAAAATTTGGATGTTTTTCCATTCTCCATTATAGCCTATGAGATTCATTAGAATGAATGGGCCCATATGGTAAGGGTTAGGGTTAGAGTTCAGGACACACTTATGTTTCGGTGAATATTGGGGTTGGGTTTAGGGTTGGATAAGATGTATTTTTAATATCACACTGAATGGTACACTGTTGATGGGGAAAAATTTTGGATGTTTTTCCATTCTCCATTATAGCCTATGAGATTCATTAGAATGAATGGGCCCATATGGTAAGGATTAGGGTTAGGGTTAGAGTTCAGGACACACTTATGTTTCGGTGAATATTGGGGTTGGGTTTAGGGTTGGATAAGATGAATTTTTAATATCACACTGAATGGTACACTGTTGATGGGGAAAATTTTTGGATGTTTTTCCATTCTCCATTATAGACTATGAGATTCATTAGAATGAATGGGCCCATATGGTAAGGGTTAGGGTTAGGGTTAGAGTTCAGGACACACTTATGTTTCAGTGAATATTGGGGTTGGGTTTAGGGTTGGATAACATGAATTTTTAATATCACACTGAATGGTACACTGTTGATGGGGAAAATTTTTGGATGTATTTCCATTCTCCATTATAGCCTATGAGATTCATTAGAATGAATGGGCCCATATGGTAAGGGTTAGGGTTAGGGTTAGAGTTCAGGACACACTTATGTTCGAGTGAATATTGGGGTTGGGTTTAGGGTTGGATAAGATGTATTTTTAATATCACACTGAATGGTATACTCTTGATGGGAAAATTTTTTGGATGTTTTTCCATTCTCCATTATACCCTATGAGATTCATTAGAATGAATGGGCCCATATGGTAAGGGTTAGGGTTAGGGTTAGAGTTCAGGACACACATATGTTCGGTTTAAAATTGGGGTCTGGTTTAGGGTTGGGTAAGATGTATTTTTAATACCACGCTGAATGGTATACTCTTGATGGGAAAATTTTTTGGATGTTTTTCCATTCTCCATTATAGCCTATGAGATTGATTAGAATGAATGGGCCCATATGGTAAGGGTTAGGGTTAGAGTTCAGGACACACATATGTTTCGGTGAATATTGGGGTTGGGTTTAGGTTTGGATAAGATGTATTTTTAATATCACACTGAATGGTACACTGTTGATGGGGAAAGATTTTGGATGTTTTTCCATTCTCCATTATAGCCTATGAGATTCATTAGAATGAATGGGCCCATATGGTAAGGATTAGGGTTAGGGTAAGAGTTCAGGACACACTTATGTTTCGGTGAATATTGGGGTTGGGTTTAGGGTTGGATAAGATGAATTTTTAATATCACACTGAATGGTACACTGTTGATGGGGAAAATTTTTGGATGTTTTTCCATTCTCCATTATAGCCTATGAGATTTATTAGAATGAATGGGCCCATATGGTAAGGGTTAGGGTTAGGGTTAGAGTTCAGGACACACTTATGTTTCAGTGAATATTGGGGTTGGGTTTAGGGTTGGATAACATGAATTTTTAATATCACACTGAATGGTACACTGTTGATGGGGAAAATTTTTGGATGTATTTCCATTCTCCATTATAGCCTATGAGATTGATTAGAATGAATGAGCCCATATGGTAAGGGTTAGGGTTAGGGTTAGAGTTCAGGACACACTTATGTTTCGGTGAATATTGGGGTTGGGTTTAGGGTTGGATAAGATGAATTTTTAATATCACACTGAATGGTACACTGTTGATGGGGAAAATTTATGGATGTTTTTCCATTCTCCATTATAGCCTATGAGATTCATTAGAATGAATGGGCCCATATGGTAAGGGTTAGGGTTAGGGTTAGAGTTCAGGACACACTTATGTTCGAGTGAATATTGGGGTTGGGTTTAGGGTTGGATAAGATGTATTTTTAATATCACACTGAATGGTACACTGTTGATGGGGAAAATTTTTGGATGTTTTTCCATTCTCCATTATAGCCTATGAGATTCATTAGAATGAATGGGACCATATCGTAAGGGTTAGGGTTAGGGTTAGAGTTCAGGACACACTTATGTTCGAGTGAATATGGGTGTTGGGTTTAGGGTTGGGTAAGATGTATTTTTAATACCACACTGAATGGTATACTCTTGATAGGAAAAATTTTTGGATGTTTTTCCATTCTACATTATAGCCTATGAGATTCATTAGAATAAATGGGCCCATATGGTAAGGGTTAGGTTTAGGGTTAGAGTTCTGGACGCACTTATTTTTGTGTGAATATTGGGGTTGGGTTTAGGGTTGGATAAGATGTATTTTTAATATCACACTGAATGGTATATTCTTGATGGGAAAATTTTTTGGATGTTTTTCCATTCTCCATTATAGCCTATGAGATTCATTAGAATGAATGGGCCCATATGGTAAGGGGTAGGGTTAGGGTTAGAGTTCAGGACACACTTAAGTTCGGGTGAATATTGGAGTTTGGTTTAGGGTTGGGTAAGATGTATTTTTAATATCACACTGAATGGTATACTCTTGATGGGAAAATTTTTTGGATGTTTTTCCATTCTCCATTATAGCCTATGAGATTCATTAGAATGAATGGGCCCATATGGTAAGGGTTAGGGTTAGAGTTCAGGACACACTTATGTTTTGGTGAATATTGGGGTTGGGTTTAGGGTTGGATAAGATGTATTTTTAATATCACACTGAATGGTACACTGTTGATGGGGAAAAATTTTGGATGTTTTTCCATTCTCCATTATAGCCTATGAGATTCATTAGAATGAATGGGCCCATATGGTAAGGGTTAGGGTTAGGGTTAGAGTTCAGGACACACATATGTTCGGTTTAAAATTGGGGTCTGGTTTAGGGTTGGGTAAGATTTATTTTTAATATCACACGGAATGGTATACTCTTGATGGGAAATTTTTTTGGATGTTTTTCCATTCTCCATTATAGCCTATGAAATTCATTAGAATGAATGGGCCCATATGGTAAGGATTAGGGTTAGGGTTAGAGTTCAGGACACACTTATGTTTCGGTGAATATTGGGGTTGGGTTTAGGGTTGGATAAGATGTATTTTTAATATCACACTGAATGGTACACTGTTGATGGGGAAAATTTTTGGATGTTTTTCCATTCTCCATTATAGCCTATGAGATTCATTAGAATGAATGGGACCATATGGTAAGGGTTAGGGTTAGGGTTAGAGTTCAGGACACACTTATGTTCGAGTGAATATGGGTGTTGGGTTTAGGGTTGGGTAAGATGTATTTTTAATACCACACTGAATGGTATACTCTTGATAGGAAAAATTTTTGGATGTTTTTCCATTCTACATTATAGCCTATGAGATTCATTAGAATAAATGGGCCCATATGGTAAGGGTTAGGTTTAGGGTTAGAGTTCTGGACGCACTTATTTTTGTGTGAATATTGGGGTTGGGTTTAGGGTTGGATAAGATGTATTTTTAATATCACACTGAATGGTATACTCTTGATGGGAAAAAAATTTGGATGTTTTTCCATTCTCCATTATAGCCTATGAGATTCATTAGAATAAATGGGCCCATATGGTAAGGGTTAGGGTTAGGGTTAGAGTTCAGGACACACATATGTTCGGTTTAAAATTGCCGTCTGGTTTAGGGTTGGGTAAGATGTATTTTTAATATCACACTGAATGGTATACTCTTGATGGGAAAAAAATTTGGATGTTTTTCCATTCTCCATTATAGCCTATGAGATTCATTAGAATGAATGGGCCCATATGGTAAGGGTTAGGGTTAGAGTTCAGGACACACTTATGTTTCGGTTAATATTGGGGTTGGGTTTAGGGTTGGATAAGATGTATTTTTAATATCACACTGAATGGTACACTGTTGATGGGGAAAAATTTTGGATGTTTTTCCATTCTCCATTATAGCCTATGAGATTCATTAGAATGAATGGGCCCATATGGTAAGGATTAGGGTTAGGGTTAGAGTTCAGGACACACTTATGTTTCGGTGAATATTGGGGTTGGGTTTAGGGTTGGATAAGATGAATTTTTAATATCACACTGAATGGTACACTGTTGATGGGGAAAATTTTTGGATGTTTTTCCATTCTCCATTATAGACTATGAGATTCATTAGAATGAATGGGCCCATATGGTAAGGGTTAGGGTTAGGGTTAGAGTTCAGGACACACTTATGTTTCAGTGAATATTGGGGTTGGGTTTAGGGTTGGATAACATGAATTTTTAATATCACACTGAATGGTACACTGTTGATGGGGAAAATTTTTGGATGTATTTCCATTCTCCATTATAGCCTATGAGATTCATTAGAATGAATGGGCCCATATGGTAAGGGTTAGGGTTAGGGTTAGAGTTCAGGACACACTTATGTTCGAGTGAATATTGGGGTTGGGTTTAGGGTTGGATAAGATGTATTTTTAATATCACACTGAATGGTATACTCTTGATGGGAAAATTTTTTGGATGTTTTTCCATTCTCCATTATACCCTATGAGATTCATTAGAATGAATGGGCCCATATGGTAAGGGTTAGGGTTAGGGTTAGAGTTCAGGACACACATATGTTCGGTTTAAAATTGGGGTCTGGTTTAGGGTTGGGTAAGATGTATTTTTAATACCACACTGAATGGTATACTCTTGATGGGAAAATTTTTTGGATGTTTTTCCATTCTCCATTATAGCCTATGAGATTGATTAGAATGAATGGGCCCATATGGTAAGGGTTAGGGTTAGAGTTCAGGACACACATATGTTTCGGTGAATATTGGGGTTGGGTTTAGGTTTGGATAAGATGTATTTTTAATATCACACTGAATGGTACACTGTTGATGGGGAAAGATTTTGGATGTTTTTCCATTCTCCATTATAGCCTATGAGATTCATTAGAATGAATGGGCCCATATGGTAAGGATTAGGGTTAGGGTAAGAGTTCAGGACACACTTATGTTTCGGTGAATATTGGGGTTGGGTTTAGGGTTGGATAAGATGAATTTTTAATATCACACTGAATGGTACACTGTTGATGGGGAAAATTTTTGGATGTTTTTCCATTCTCCATTATAGCCTATGAGATTTATTAGAATGAATGGGCCCATATGGTAAGGGTTAGGGTTAGGGTTAGAGTTCAGGACACACTTATGTTTCAGTGAATATTGGGGTTGGGTTTAGGGTTGGATAACATGAATTTTTAATATCACACTGAATGGTACACTGTTGATGGGGAAAATTTTTGGATGTATTTCCATTCTCCATTATAGCCTATGAGATTGATTAGAATGAATGAGCCCATATGGTAAGGGTTAGGGTTAGGGTTAGAGTTCAGGACACACTTATGTTTCGGTGAATATTGGGGTTGGGTTTAGGGTTGGATTGTCGGAGCGGGAGTAGCAGAGTGAGGGAGATGACTTGCCCGACACAGGGCTTCAGGAAAGAAAATCAGGCAGACGCGTGCAACTAGTGCCAAAAGGTGTATTAACATATATACACGACAAGTGCTCTCTTGTGCAGTCTATACAATATCACCTCCACGGACAAAGTGCTTCGCCTAACCACCATCTCACAGGGAGAGACCTGTGTGATGCACACACAGATCATATATAGTCCAAGCAGCCAATCCTGGCCGTGCTGACTCAGCAGATTGCATCACTTGGCTTCTGCCGGCTCAAGCCGGTCTGCTGATCAGGTCACTGTGACCTAGCCTGGCAGCTAGATCACCAGCTGTCATACTGTAGCTGTCAGACTGGGTTTATGTAGATTCTTGCTCCAACACACCTCCTAATCTATTTAAACCCAGTGCACCAAAACACTTTACACAGTTTACATACATGTCCACCAGCAACATTACAGTTCATATTTACGTAGCTCGGAACCCTTTCCGGAATTCGTTCAGGAACTCATCATGATTGTAAAACACATCATCGTGTTCCTGTTCAGCCAGCTCTTTCAGACGCTTGGCTTCAGCCTCCTTCTCCCTTGCCTCGCACTCTGCCACCCAGGCTTTCCATTTCTTAGCCTTTTCTTTTAACATTTCCTCAAATCCGGGTGGGTCTGGATTGACAGTCAGAGTGACATAGGGACACTTGTACCTAGCGGGACGTTGGCCTTTGGTGGACCTGGCAGACACCCGTGGCCCTGTGCTTGGACCAGCTTTGTCTTCTTCGGGTTGCTCTGTTCCCACCTCCTGGGCTGGTTGCTCTGCCCCTGTAATTGGGTGTTGAACCTCCTGACTCTCACACTTTACCTCCAGTTCCTGCATTTGAGGCTCTGCCTCCTGACTCTGCTCGTCAGGCTCTGTGCCAGCATTCGGCTCACCTTCTCCAGCCCCACTGGGTGCCACCTCCTGGGCTGGAGTTCTGGGCTGCGCTCCAACATCGTTATCGCTACTTGGCAGCAGGACAAATTGTTTCTGCAAGGAGTGCAACCTTGGCCAGCTGCTTTCTTCATTGAACTGGGCACTCTTACTAAGTGTTATCTTGCTTTTGCTATTGCAGAAACGATAACACCTGGCCCTTGGCTTGTAGCCCAGAAAAATTAGGCTCTCTGCCCGGACATCCCCCTCCCCGCTACTCGTGGAGTGGATGCCAACCCGAGCCCGTGACCCAAAGACTTTTAAAGAACTCAAATCTGGGGTCTTGTTCAACAGTAACCTGTAAGGCACATTTTTCACAGTATTACACCAAACCCTATTTTGCAAAAAAACAGCTGCATGTATGGTTTCTGCCCAATAGGTCATTGGCAGTTGTGCATCCTCTAACATGCAATACATCACATTCTGCAATACAGCCCCATGCCCATTTTCTCGGGGCGTTGCCGGGTTCGTCAGACGGTGGGCAATGCCCTTGTTCTCCAGCCAACGTTTCATCTGGTTAGATAAGAATTCCCCCCCTCTGTCGGTTTGTACAGCTAGGAGATTAACCCCTAATTGTCTCTCCACTGCTTTGACCCACTTGGTGAATGTCTTATACACCTCAGACTTATGCACCATGGTGAAAACCCACGCGTACCTCGTGTGGTCGTCGGTGGCCACCAAGCAGTATCTCCTCCCCGACAGACTCTTTGGCAATGGGCCAATAATGTCTAAATGGACTAGTTCCAGGGCTCGTGTGCTTTCCCTTGAGCTTTCTTTAGCAACAGCACACGCCTTGCTTTTGGTCTTCTTGCAGACCTGGCAATCCAAGTAACATTTGCAAGGATTTACTTTCAAACTAGGCACAAGCTCCAGGGTTTTCTTTAACGCCCTAAATCCGCAGTGCCCAAGTCTCCTATGGAGCAAATGTATACAATTATTGTGCACAGGCTCATTCGACACCTGAGCCACCTGGGCACAATCACTCTGGACCACATACAGTTTACCTTCCCTCTTTCCTGTCACAAGCAACTTTCCCCCACCTCCCAGGATTTTGCAGCAGGTTTTCTCAAATCTCACCTGGTATCCCTGGTCAAACAGTGTACTAACACTCAACAGGTTAGACTGCAGTGAGGGTACATACAACACATTTTGCAACATACATTTCAGTGCAGGAAATTCCACATTGCCTGAGCAAACAGAATTGGCAGTGGTCCCATCAGCCAATCTCACATACTTATGCTCAGGACTGTCAATGTTTTTCAACAACTCCTTCTCGCAGCAGAGATGGCTCGTTGCCCCGGAGTCTAAAATCCAAGCAGACCCTGTGCTCTCTACTGCAGACGTGACCAGCCGGGTTGCTTCCTCACACGGGCTGGCGGTCCTCCGCTCTCGCCGCACACGCCCCCGCCTCTTCTCCCTCTCAGGGCAAGCTCGGAGCAGGTGCTGCGACGACCCGCATCCATAGCAGCGACGGACTGCAAACGCAGTCGGCTCCACTTCCTCCACCTTCGGACGCCTGCCAGCAGCAAAAGCTGGCTCATTCTTGGCTGTCTTCCCGGACACACCGATAACAGCACGCTGCCCGGCCGACACCCCCGGACAGCTCACGGCCGCAATTCTCTCTTGGAAGTCAAGCAGGTGGGCACAGACGTATTCCATGGTCAGGGTCGCTACGTCCACCGTCTCCAGAGAAGTTATCAGGGGAGTGTACTCAGGTGGCAACGACGACAGCAAAATGTACACTCTGTCGTCTGGAGCTACAGTCTTGCCTCTTGCCTCCAGCTCAACGAAACAGTCCGTTAGCCGTTTGATGTGATCTTTCACACACCCTCCAGCCGGCATAACGGTGCGGAACATCCTCCTTGTCAAGGCCATGAGGGAACCAGCAGTGGTGCTAACATGCACCGCACTCAACGCGTCCCAGGCAGCCTTGGGAGTGTCCTTCCCTCGCACATAAACCAGCTGGTCATCTCCTATAGACAGCACTATGTTGGCCAGTGCCTTATCCGATAACACAGTCTCGGCAGGAGATAAGTCAGCAGGGGGGTTACTCACGAACGGCCATTGCCCTTCACGCTTGAGGTAGTGTTGCATTCTCAGGCTCCACACCGCGTAGTTGGCTGAGGTGAGCTTCTCAACGGCTACTCCAAGCTGTTGCTGAGCCATCGTGCCGACTCCTCCTCACAGCTGGCTGCCGACGTCCCTCTGGCTCTCAAACAGAGAACGGTGGTGCTTCTGTGTCCTTCACCGGCGTTCCTCGCCTCCGGCTCTTTCCAAACTCACAGTCAGCTCAACTCTCAACTCTCTCCTCCGCGCAGCGGAAGCGTGCTGGGCCCATAACCCTGTCGGAGCGGGAGTAGCAGAGTGAGGGAGATGACTTGCCCGACACAGGGCTTCAGGAAAGAAAATCAGGCAGACGCGTGCAACTAGTGCCAAAAGGTGTATTAACATATATACACGACAAGTGCTCTCTTGTGCAGTCTATACAATATCACCTCCACGGACAAAGTGCTTCGCCTAACCACCATCTCACAGGGAGAGACCTGTGTGATGCACACACAGATCATATATAGTCCAAGCAGCCAATCCTGGCCGTGCTGACTCAGCAGATTGCATCACTTGGCTTCTGCCGGCTCAAGCCGGTCTGCTGATCAGGTCACTGTGACCTAGCCTGGCAGCTAGATCACCAGCTGTCATACTGTAGCTGTCAGACTGGGTTTATGTAGATTCTTGCTCCAACATGGATAAGATGAATTTTTAATATCACACTGAATGGTACACTGTTGATGGGGAAAATTTATGGATGTTTTTCCATTCTCCATTATAGCCTATGAGATTCATTAGAATGAATGGGCCCATATGGTAAGGGTTAGGGTTAGGGTTAGAGTTCAGGACACACTTATGTTCGAGTGAATATTGGGGTTGGGTTTAGGGTTGGATAAGATGTATTTTTAATATCACACTGAATGGTACACTGTTGATGGGGAAAATTTTTGGATGTTTTTCCATTCTCCATTATAGCCTATGAGATTCATTAGAATGAATGGGACCATATGGTAAGGGTTAGGGTTAGGGTTAGAGTTCAGGACACACTTATGTTCGAGTGAATATGGGTGTTGGGTTTAGGGTTGGGTAAGATGTATTTTTAATACCACACTGAATGGTATACTCTTGATAGGAAAAATTTTTGGATGTTTTTCCATTCTACATTATAGCCTATGAGATTCATTAGAATAAATGGTCCCATATGGTAAGGGTTAGGTTTAGGGTTAGAGTTCTGGACGCACTTATTTTTGTGTGAATATTGGGGTTGGGTTTAGGGTTGGATAAGATGTATTTTTAATATCACACTGAATGGTATATTCTTGATGGGAAAATTTTTTGGATGTTTTTCCATTCTCCATTATAGCCTATGAGATTCATTAGAATGAATGGGCCCATATGGTAAGGGGTAGGGTTAGGGTTAGAGTTCAGGACACACTTAAGTTCGGGTGAATATTGGAGTTTGGTTTAGGGTTGGGTAAGATGTATTTTTAATATCACACTGAATGGTATACTCTTGATGGGAAAATTTTTTGGATGTTTTTCCATTCTCCATTATAGCCTATGAGATTCATTAGAATGAATGGGCCCATATGGTAAGGGTTAGGGTTAGAGTTCAGGACACACTTATGTTTTGGTGAATATTGGGGTTGGGTTTAGGGTTGGATAAGATGTATTTTTAATATCACACTGAATGGTACACTGTTGATGGGGAAAAATTTTGGATGTTTTTCCATTCTCCATTATAGCCTATGAGATTCATTAGAATGAATGGGCCCATATGGTAAGGGTTAGGGTTAGGGTTAGAGTTCAGGACACACATATGTTCGGTTTAAAATTGGGGTCTGGTTTAGGGTTGGGTAAGATTTATTTTTAATATCACACGGAATGGTATACTCTTGATGGGAAATTTTTTTGGATGTTTTTCCATTCTCCATTATAGCCTATGAGATTCATTAGAATGAATGGGCCCATATGGTAAGGATTAGGGTTAGGGTTAGAGTTCAGGACACACTTATGTTTCGGTGAATATTGGGGTTGGGTTTAGGGTTGGATAAGATGAATTTTTAATATCACACTGAATGGTACACTGTTGATGGGGAAAATTTTTGGATGTTTTTCCATTCTCCATTATAGCCTATGAGATTCATTAGAATGAATGGGCCCATATGGTAAGGGTTACGGTTAGGGTTAGAGTTCAGGACACACTTATGTTTCAGTGAATATTGGGGTTGGGTTTAGGGTTGGATAACATGAATTTTTAATATCACACTGAATGGTACACTGTTGATGGGGAAAATTTTTGGATGTATTTCCATTCTCCATTATAGCCTATGAGATTCATTAGAATGAATGGGCCCATATGGTAAGGGTTAGGGTTAGGGTTAGAGTTCAGGACACACTTATGTTCGAGTGAATATTGGGGTTGGGTTTAGGGTTGGATAAGATGTATTTTTAATATCACACTGAATGGTATACTCTTGATGGGAAAATTTTTTGGATGTTTTTCCATTCTCCATTATACCCTATGAGATTCATTAGAATGAATGGGCCCATATGGTAACGGTTAGGGTTAGGGTTAGAGTTCAGGACACACATATGTTCGGTTTAAAATTGGCGTCTGGTTTAGGGTTGGGTAAGATGTATTTTTAATATCACACTGAATGGTATACTCTTGATGGGAAAATTTTTTGGATGTTTTTCCATTCTCCATTATAGCCTATGAGATTCATTAGAATGAATGGGCCCATATGGTAAGGGTTAGGGTTAGGGTTAGAGTTCTGGACGCACTTCTGTTTGGGTGAATATTGCGGTTGCGTTTAGGGTTGGATAAGATGTATTTTTCATATCTCACTGAATGGTACACTGTTGATGGGGAAAAATTTTGGATGTTTTCCCATTTTCCATTATAGCCTATGAGATTCATTAGAATGAATGGGCCCATATGGTAAGGGTTAGGGTTAGGGTTAGAGTTCAGGACACACTTGTGTTTCGGTGAATATTGGGGTTGGGTTTAGGGTTGGATAAGATGAATTTTTAATATCACACTGAATGGTACACTGTTGATGGGGAAAATTTTTGGATGTTTTTCCATTCTCCATTATAGCCTATGAGATTCATTAGAATGAATGGGCCCATATGGTAAGGGTTAGGGTTAGGGTTAGAGTTCAGGACACACTTATGTTTCAGTGAATATTGGGGTTGGGTTTAGGGTTGGATAACATGAATTTTTAATATCACAATGAATGGTACACTGTTGATGGGGAAAATTTTTGGATGTATTTCCATTCTCCATTATAGCCTATGAGATTCATTAGAATGCATGGGCCCATATGGTAAGGGTTAGGGTTAGGGTTAGAGTTCAGGACACACTTATGTTCGAGTGAATATTGGGGTTGGGTTTAGGGTTGGATAAGATGTATTTTTAATATCACACTGAATGGTATACTCTTGATGGGAAAAATTTTTGGATGTTTTTCCATTCTCCATTATACCCTATGAGATTCATTAGAATGAATGGGCCCATATGGTAAGGGTTAGGGTTAGAGTTCAGGACACACATATGTTCGGTTTAAAATTGGCGTCTGGTTTAGGGTTGGGTAAGATGTATTTTTAATATCCCACTGAATGGTATACTCTTGATGGGAAAAATTTTTGGATGTTTTTCCATTCTCCATTATAGCCTATGAGATTCATTAGAATGAATGGGCCCATATGGTAAGGGTTAGGGTTAGGGTTAGAGTTCTGGACGCACTTCTGTTTGGGTGAATATTGCGGTTGGGTTTAGGGTTGGATAAGATGTATTTTTAATATCTCACTGAATGGTACACTGTTGATTGGGAAAATTTTTGGATGTTTTCCCATTCTCCATTATAGCCTATGAGATTCATTAGAATGAATGGGCCCATATGGTAAGGGTTAGGGTTAGGGTTAGAGTTCAGGACACACTTGTGTTTCGGTGAATATTGGGGTTGGGTTTAGGGTTGGATAAGATGAATTTTTAATATCACACTGAATGGTACAGTGTTGATGGGGAAAATTTTTGGATGTTTTTCCATTCTCCATTTTAGCCTATGAGATTCATTAGAATGAATGGGCCCATATGGTAAGGGATAGGGTTAGGGTTAGAGTTCAGGACACACTTATGTTCGAGTGAATATTGGGGTTGGGTTTAGGGCTGGATAAGATGAATTTTTAATATCACACGGAATGGTATAATCTTGATGGTAAAAAATTTTGGATGTTTTTCCATTCTCCATTATACCCTATGAGATTCATTAGAATGAATGGGCCCATATGGTAAGGGTTAGGGTTAGGTTTAGAGTTCAGGACACACATATGTTCGGTTTAAAATTGGGGTCTGGTTTAGGGTTGGGTAAGATGTATTTTTAATACCACACTGAATGGTATACTCTTGAAGGGAAAATTTTTTGGATGTTTTTCCATTCTCCATTATAGCCTATGAGATTCATTAGAATAAATGGGCCCATATGGTAAGGGTAAGGGTTAGGGTTAGAGTTCTGGACGCACTTATGTTTGGGTGAATATTGGGGTTGGGTTTAGGGTTGGATAAGATGTATTTTTAATATCACTCTGAATGGTATACTCTTGATGGGAAAATTTTTTGGATGTTGTTCCATTCTCCATTATAGCCTATGAGATTCATTAGAATGAATGGGCCCATATGGTAAGGGTTAGGGTTAGGGTTAGAGTTCAGGACACACTTATGTTTCAGTGAATATTGGGGTTGGGTTTAGGGTTGGATAACATGAATTTTTAATATCACACTGAATGGTACACTGTTGATGGGGAAAAATTTTGGATGCTTTTCCATTCTCCATTATAGCCTATGAGATTCATTAGAATGAATGGGCCCATATGGTAAGGATTAGGGTTAGGGTTAGAGTTCAGGACACACTTATGTTTCGGTGAATATTGGGGTTGGTTTTAGGGTTGGATAAGATGAATTTTTAATATCACACTGAATGGTACACTGTTGATGGGGAAAATTTTTGGATGTTTTTCCATTCTCCATTATAGCCTATGAGATTCATTAGAATGAATGGGCCCATATGGTAAGGGTTAGGGTTAGGGTTAGAGTTCAGGACACACTTATGTTCGAGTGAATATTGGGGTTGGGTTTAGGGTTGGATAAGATGTATTTTTAATATCACACTGAATGGTATACTCTTGATGGGGAAATTTTTTGGATGTTTTTCCATTCTCCATTATACCCTATGAGATTCATTAGAATGAATGGGCCCATATGGTAAGGGTTAGGGTTAGGGTTAGAGTTCAGGACACACATATGTTCGGTTTAAAATTGCCGTCTGGTTTAGGGTTGGGTAAGATGTATTTTTAATATCACACTGAATGGTATACTCTTGATGGGAAAAATTTTTGGATGTTTTTCCATTCTCCATTATAGCCTATGAGATTCATTAGAATGAATGGGCCCATATGGTAAGGGTTAGGGTTAGAGTTCAGGACACACTTATGTTTCGGTGAATATTGGGGTTGGGTTTAGGGTTGGATAAGATGTATTTTTAATATCACACTGAATGGTACACTGTTGATGGGGAAAAATTTTGGATGTTTTTCCATTCTCCATTATAGCCTATGAGATTCATTAGAATGAATGGGCCCATATGGTAAGGATTAGGGTTAGGGTTAGAGTTCAGGACACACTTATGTTTCGGTGAATATTGGGGTTGGGTTTAGGGTTGGATAAGATGAATTTTTAATATCACACTGAATGGTACACTGTTGATGGGGAAAATTTTTGGATGTTTTTCCATTCTCCATTATAGCCTATGAGATTCATTAGAATGAATGGGCCCATATGGTAAGGGTTAGGGTTAGGGTTAGAGTTCAGGACACACTTATGTTTCAGTGAATATTGGGGTTGGGTTTAGGGTTGGATAACATGAATTTTTAATATCACACTGAATGGTACACTGTTGATGGGGAAAATTTTTGGATGTATTTCCATTCTCCATTATAGCCTATGAGATTCATTAGAATGAATGGGCCCATATGGTAAGGGTTAGGGTTAGGGTTAGAGTTCAGGACACACTTATGTTCGAGTGAATATTGGGGTTGGGTTTAGGGTTGGATAAGATGTATTTTTAATATCACACTGAATGGTATACTCTTGATGGGAAAATTTTTTGGATGTTTTTCCATTCTCCATTATACCCTATGAGATTCATTAGAATGAATGGGCCCATATGGTAAGGGTTAGGGTTAGGGTTAGAGTTCAGGACACACATATTTTCGGTTTAAAATTGGGGTCTGGTTTAGGGTTGGGTAAGATGTATTTTTAATACCACACTGAATGGTATACTCTTGATGGGAAAATTTTTTGGATGTTTTTCCATTCTCCATTATAGCCTATGAGATTCATTAGAATAAATGGGCCCATATGGTAAGGGTTAGGGTTAGGGTTAGATTTCAGGACACACTTATGTTCGGGTGCATATTGGGGTTGGGTTTCGGGTTGGGTAAGATGTATTTTTAATATCACACTGAATGGTATACTCTTGATGGGAAAATTTTTTGGATGTTTTTCCATTCTCCATTATAGCCTATGAGATTCATTAGAATGAATGGGCCCATATGGTAAGGGTTAGGGTTAGGGTTAGAGTTCAGGACACACTTAAGTTCGGGTGAATATTGGGGTTTGGTTTAGGGTTGGGTAAGATGTATTTTTAATATCACACTGAATGGTATACTCTTGATGGGAAAATTTTTTGGATGTTTTTTCCATTCTCCATTATTACCTATGAGATTCATTAGAATGAATGGGCCCATATGGTAAGGGTTAGGGTTAGAGTTCAGGACACACTTATGTTTCGGTGAATATTGGGGTTGGGTTTAGGGTTGGATAAGATGTATTTTTAATATCACACTGAATGGTACACTGTTGATGGGGAAAATTTTTGGATGTTTTTCCATTCTCCATTATAGCCTATGAGATTCATTAGAATGAATGGGCCCATATGGTAAGTGTTAGGGTTAGGGTTAGAGTTCAGGACACACTTATGTTTCGGTGAATATTGGGGTTGGGGTTAGGGTTGGATAAGATGAATTTTTAATATCACACTGAATGGTACACTGTTGATGGGGAAAATTTTTGGATGTTTTTCCATTCTCCATTGTAGCCTATGAGATTCATTATAATGGATGGGCCCATATGGGAAGGGTTAGGTTTAGGGTTAGAGTTCTGGACGCACTTATTTTTGGGTGAATATTGGGGTTGGGTTTAGGGTTGGATAAGATGTATTTTTAATATCACACTGAATGGTATACTCTTGATGGGAAAAGTTTTTGGATGTTTTTCCATTCTCCATTATAGCCTATGAGATTCATTAGAATGAATGGGCCCATATGGTAAGGGGTAGGGTTAGGGTTAGAGTTCAGGACACACTTAAGTTCGGGTGAATATTGGGGTTTGGTTTAGGGTTGGGTAAGATGTATTTTTAATATCACACTGAATGGTATACTCTTGATGGGAAAATTTTTTGGATGTTTTTCCATTCTCCATTATACCCTATGAGATTCATTAGAATGAATGGGCCCATATGGTAAGGGTTAGGGTTAGGGTTAGAGTTCAGGACACACATATGTTCGGTTTAAAATTGCCGTCTGGTTTAGGGTTGGGTAAGATGTATTTTTAATATCACACTGAATGGTATACTCTTGATGGGAAAAAAATTTGGATGTTTTTCCATTCTCCATTATAGCCTATGAGATTCATTAGAATGAATGGGCCCATATGGTAAGGGTTAGGGTTAGAGTTCAGGACACACTTATGTTTCGGTGAATATTGGGGTTGGGTTTAGGGTTGGATAAGATGTATTTTTAATATCACACTGAATGGTACACTGTTGATGGGGAAAAATTTTGGATGTTTTTCCATTCTCCATTATAGCCTATGAGATTCATTAGAATGAATGGGCCCATATGGTAAGGGTTAGGGTTAGAGTTCAGGACACACTTATGTTTCGGTGAATATTGGGGTTGGGTTTAGGGTTGGATAAGATGAATTTTTAACATCACACTGAATGGTACACTGTTGATGGGGAAAATTTTTGGATGTTTTTCCATTCTCCATTATAGACTATGAGATTCATTAGAATGAATGGGCCCATATGGTAAGGGTTAGGGTTAGGGTTAGAGTTCAGGACACACTTATGTTTCAGTGAATATTGGGGTTGGGTTTAGGGTTGGATAACATGAATTTTTAATATCACACTGAATGGTACACTGTTGATGGGGAAAATTTTTGGATGTATTTCCATTCTCCATTATAGCCTATGAGATTCATTAGAATGAATGGGCCCATATGGTAAGGGTTAGGGTTAGGGTTAGAGTTCAGGACACACTTATGTTCGAGTGAATATTGGGGTTGGGTTTAGGGTTGGATAAGATGTATTTTTAATATCACACTGAATGGTATACTCTTGAAGGGAAAATTTTTTGGATGTTTTTCCATTCTCCATTATACCCTATGAGATTCATTAGAATGAATGGGCCCATATGGTAAGGTTTAGGGTTAGGGTTAGAGTTCAGGACACACATATGTTCGGTTTAAAATTGGGGTCTGGTTTAGGGTTGGGTAAGATGTATTTTTAATACCACACTGAATGGTATACTCTTGATGGGAAATTTTTTTGGATGTTTTTCCATTCTCCATTATAGCCTATGAGATTCATTAGAATAAATGGGCCCATATGGTAAGGGTTAGGGTTAGGGTTAGAGTTCTGGACGCACTTATGTTTGGGTGAATATTGGGGTTGGGTTTAGGGTTGGATAAGATGTATTTTTAATATCACACTGAATGGTATACTCTTGATGGGAAAATTTTTTGGATGTTGTTCCATTCTCCATTATAGCCTATGAGATTCATTAGAATGAATGGGCCCATATGGTAAGGGTTAGGGTTAGGGTTAGATTTCAGGACACACTTATGTTCGGGTGCATATTGGGGTTGGGTTTCGGGTTGGGTAAGATGTATTTTTAATATCACACTGAATAGTATACTCTTGATGGGAAAATTTTTTGGATGTTTTTCCATTCTCCATTATAGCCTATGAGATTCATTAGAATGAATGGGCCCATATGGTAAGGGTTAGGGTTAGGGTTAGAGTTCAGGACACACTTAAGTTCGGGTGAATATTGGGGTTTGGTTTAGGGTTGGGTAAGATGTATTTTTAATATCACACTGAATGGTATACTCTTGATGGGAAAATTTTTTGGATGTTTTTCCATTCTCCATTATTACCTATGAGATTCATTAGAATGAATGGGCCCATATGGTAAGGGTTAGGGTTAGAGTTCAGGACACACTTATGTTTCGGTGAATATTGGGGTTGGGTTTAGGGTTGGATAAGATGTATTTTTAATATCACACTGAATGGTACGCTGTTGATGGGGAAAATTTTTGGATGTTTTTTCCATTCTCCATTATAGCCTATGAGATTCATTAGAATGAATGGGCCCATATGGTAAGTGTTAGGGTTAGGGTTAGAGTTCAGGACACACTTATGTTTCGGTGAATATTGGGGTTGGGTTTAGGGTTGGATAAGATGAATTTTTAATATCACACTGAATGGTACACTGTTGATGGGGAAAATTTTTGGATGTTTTTCCATTCTCCATTGTAGCCTATGAGATTCATTATAATGGATGGGCCCATATGGGAAGGGTTAGGTTTAGGGTTAGAGTTCTGGACGCACTTATTTTTGGGTGAATATTGGGGTCGGGTTTAGGGTTGGATAAGATGTATTTTTAATATCACACTGAATGGTATACTCTTGATGGGAAAATTTTTTGGATGTTTTTCCATTCTCCTTTATAGCCTATGAGATTCATTAGAATGAATGGGCCCATATGGTAAGGGGTAGGGTTAGGGTTAGAGTTCAGGACACACTTAAGTTCGGGTGAATATTGGGGTTGGGTTTAGGGTTGGGTAAGATGTATTTTTAATATCACACTGAATGGTATACTCTTGATGGGAAAATTTTTTGGATGTTTTTCCATTCTCCATTATAGCCTATGAGATTCATGAGAATGTATGGGCCCATATGGTAAGGGTTAGGGTTAGGGTTAGAGTTCAGGACACACATATGTTTCAGTGAATATTGGAGTTGGGTTTAGGGTTGGATAACATGAATTTTTAAAATCACACTGAATGGTACACTGTTGATGGGGAAAATTTTTGGATGTTTTTCCATCCTCCATTATAGCCTATGAGATTCATTAGAATGAATGGGCCCATATGGTAAGGGTTAGGGTTAGGGTTAGAGTTCAGGACACACTTATGTTCGAGTGAATATTGGGGTTGGGTTTAGGGTTGGATAAGATGTATTTTTAATATCACACTGAATGGTATACTCTTGATGGGAAAATTTTTTGGATGTTTTTCCATTCTCCATTATACCCTATGAGATTCATTAGAATGAATGGGCCCATATGGTAAGGTTTAGGGTTAGGGTTAGAGTTCAGGACACACATATGTTCGGTTTAAAATTGGGGTCTGGTTTAGGGTTGGGTAAGATGTATTTTTAATACCACACTGAATGGTATACTCTTGATGGGAAAATTTTTTGGATGTTTTTCCATTCTCCATTATAGCCTATGAGATTCATTAGAATAAATGGGCCCATATGGTAAGGGTTAGGGTTAGGGTTAGAGTTCTGGACGCACTTATGTTTGGGTGAATATTGGGGTTGGGTTTAGGGTTGGATAAGATGTATTTTTAATATCACACTGAATGGTATACTCTTGATGGGAAAATTTTTTGGATGTTGTTCCATTCTCCATTATAGCCTATGAGATTCATTAGAATGAATGGGCCCATATGGTAAGGGTTAGGGTTAGGGTTAGATTTCAGGACACACTTATGTTCGGGTGCATATTGGGGTTGGGTTTCGGGTTGGGTAAGATGTATTTTTAATATCACACTGAATGGTACGCTGTTGATGGGGAAAATTTTTGGATGTTTTTTCCATTCTCCATTATAGCCTATGAGATTCATTAGAATGAATGGGCCCATATTGTAAGTGTTAGGGTTAGGGTTAGAGTTCAGGACACACTTATGTTTCGGTGAATATTGGGGTTGGGTTTAGGGTTGGATAAGATGAATTTTTAATATCACACTGAATGGTACACTGTTGATGGGGAAAATTTTTGGATGTTTTTCCATTCTCCATTGTAGCCTATGAGATTCATTATAATGGATGGGCCCATATGGGAAGGGTTAGGTTTAGGGTTAGAGTTCTGGACGCACTTATTTTTGGGTGAATATTGGGGTCGGGTTTAGGGTTGGATAAGATGTATTTTTAATATCACACTGAATGGTATACTCTTGATGGGAAAATTTTTTGGATGTTTTTCCATTCTCCTTTATAGCCTATGAGATTCATTAGAATGAATGGGCCCATATGGTAAGGGGTAGGGTTAGGGTTAGAGTTCAGGACACACTTAAGTTCGGGTGAATATTGGGGTTTGGTTTAGGGTTGGGTAAGATGTATTTTTAATATCACACTGAATGGTATACTCTTGATGGGAAAATTTTTTGGATGTTTTTCCATTCTCCATTATAGCCTATGAGATTCATGAGAATGTATGGGCCCATATGGTAAGGGTTAGGGTTAGGGTTAGAGTTCAGGACACACATATGTTTCAGTGAATATTGGAGTTGGGTTTAGGGTTGGATAACATGAATTTTTAAAATCACACTGAATGGTACACTGTTGATGGGGAAAATTTTTGGATGTTTTTCCATCCTCCATTATAGCCTATGAGATTCATTAGAATGAATGGGCCCATATGGTAAGGGTTAGGGTTAGGGTTAGAGTTCAGGACACACTTATGTTCGAGTGAATATTGGGGTTGGGTTTAGGGTTGGATAAGATGTATTTTTAATATCACACTGAATGGTATACTCTTGATGGTAAAATTTTTTGGATGTTTTTCCATTCTCCATTATAGCCTATGAGATTCATTAGAATGAATGGGCCCATATGGTAAGGGTTAGGGTTAGGGTTAGAGTTCAGGACACACTTATGTTTCAGTGAATATTGGGGTTGGGTTTACGGTTGGATAACATGAATTTTTAATATCACACTGAATGGTACACTGTTGATGGGGAAAATTTTTGGATGTATTTCCATTCTCCATTATAGCCTATGAGATTCATTAGAATGAATGGGCCCATATGGTAAGGGTTAGGGTTAGGGTTAGAGTTCAGGACACACTTATGTTCGAGTGAATATTGGGGTTGGGTTTAGGGTTGGATAAGATGTATTTTTAATATCACACTGAATGGTATACTCTTGATGGGAAATTTTTTTTGATGTTTTTCCATTCTCCATTATACCCTATGAGATTCATTAGAATGAATGGGCCCATATGGTAAGGGTTAGGGTTAGGGTTAGAGTTCAGGACACACATATGTTCGGTTTAAAATTGCCGTCTGGTTTAGGGTTGGGTAAGATGTATTTTTAATATCACACTGAATGGTATACTCTTGATGGGAAAAAATTTTGGATGTTTTTCCATTCTCCATTATAGCCTATGAGATTCATTAGAATGAATGGGCCCATATGGTAAGGGTTAGGGTTAGGGTTAGAGTTCTGGACGCACTTATGTTTGGGTGAATATTGCGGTTGGGTTTAGGGTTGGATAAGATGTATTTTTAATATCTCACTGAATGGTACACTGTTGATGGGGAAAAATTTTGGATGTTTTCCCATTCTCCATTATAGCCTATGAGATTCATTAGAATGAATGGGCCCATATGGTAAGGGTTAGGGTTAGGGTTAGAGTTCAGGACACACTTATGTTTCGGTGAATATTGGGGTTGGGTTTAGGGTTGGATAAGATGAATTTTTAATATCACACTGAATGGTACAGTGTTGATGGGGAAAATTTTTGGATGTTTTTCCATTCTACATTATAGCCTATGAGATTCATTAGAATGAATGGGCCCATATGGTAAGGGTTCGAGTGAATATTGGGGTTGGGTTTAGGGCTGGATAAGATGAATTTTTAATATCACACGGAATGGTATAATCTTGATGGTAAAAATTTTTGGATGTTTTTCCATTCTCCATTATACCCTATGAGATTCATTAGAATGAATGGGCCCATATGGTAAGGGTTAGGGTTCAGTGTGATATTAAATATACATCTTATCCAACCCTAAACCCAACCCCAATATTCACCCAAACATAAGTGCGTCCAGAACTCTAACCCTAACCATAACCCTTACCATATGGGCCCATTCATTCTAATGAATCTCATAGGCTATAATGGAGAATTTTTCCATTCTCCATTATAGCCTATGAGATTCATTAGAATAAATGGGCCCATATGGTAAGGGTTAGGGTTAGGGTTAGAGTTCTGGACGCACTTATGTTTGGGTGAATATTGGGGTTGGGTTTAGGGTTGGATAAGATGTATTTTTAATATCACACTGAATGGTATACTCTTGATGGGAAATTTTTTTGGATTTTGTTCCATTCTCCATTATAGCCCTTGAGATTCATTAGAATGAATGGGCCATTATGGTAAGGGTTAGGGTTAGGGTTAGGGTTAGGGTTAGAGTTCAGGACACACTTATGTTCGGGTGCATATTGGGGGTGGGTTTAGGGTTGGGTAAGATGTATTTTTAATATCACACTGAATGGTACACTGTGGATGGGGAAAATTTTTGGATGTTTTTCCATTCTCCATTATAGCCTATGAGATTCATTAGAATAAATTGGCCCATATGGTAAGGGTTAGGGTTAGGGTTAGGGTTAGAGTTCTGGACGCACTTATGTTTGAGTGAATATTGGGGTTGGGTTTTGGGTTGGATAAGATGTATTTTTAATATCACACTGAATGGTATACTCTTGATGGGAAAAATTTTTGGATGTTGTTCCATTCTCCATTATAGCCTATGAGATTCATTAGAATGAATGGGCCCATATGGTAAGGGTTAGGGTTAGGGTTAGAGTTCAGGACACACTTAAGTTCGTGTGAATATTGGGGTTTGGTTTAGGGTTGGGTAAGATGTATTTTTAATATCACACTGAATGGTATACTCTTGATGGGAAAATTTTTTGGATGTTTTTCCATTCTCCATTATAGCCTATGAGATTCATTAGAATGAATGGGCCCATATGGTAAGGGTTAGGGTTAGAGTTCAGGACACACTTATGTTTCGGTGAATATTGGGGTTGGGTTTAGGGTTGGGTAAGATGTATTTTTAATATCACACTGAATGGTATACTCTTGATGGGAAAAAATTTTGGATGTTTTTCCATTCTCCATTATAGCCTATGAGATTCATTAGAATGAATGGGCCCATATGGTAAGGGTTAGGGTTAGGGTTAGAGTTCTGGACGCACTTATGTTTGGGTGAATATTGCGGTTGGGTTTAGGGTTGGATAAGATGTATTTTTAATATCACACTGAATGGTACACTGTTGATGGGGAAAAATTTTGGATGTTTTCCCATTCTCCATTATAGCCTATGAGATTCATTAGAATGAATGGGCCCATATGGTAAGGGTTAGGGTTAGGGTTAGAGTTCAGGACACACTTATGTTTCGGTGAATATTGGGGTTGGGTTTAGGGTTGGATAAGATGAATTTTTAATATCACACTGAATGGTACAGTGTTGATGGGGAAAATTTTTGGATGTTTTTCCATTCTCCATTATAGCCTATGAGATTCATTAGAATGAATGGGCCCATATGGTAAGGGTTAGGGTTAGGGTTAGAGTTCAGGACACACTTATGTTTCGGTGAATATTGGGGTTGGGTTTAGGGTTGGATAAGATGTATTTTTAATATCACACTGAAAGGTACACTGTTGATGGGGGAAAATTTTGGATGTTTTTCCATTCTCCATTATAGCCTATGGGATTCATTAGAATGAATGGGCCCATATGGTAAGGGTTAGGGTTAGGGTTAGAGTTCAGGACACACTTATGTTTCGGTGAATATTGGGGTTGGGTTTAGGGTTGGATAAGATGAATTTTTAATATCACACTGAATGGTACACTGTTGATGGGGAAAATTTTTGGATGTTTTTCCATTCTCCATTATAGCCTATGAGATTCATTAGAATGAATGGGCCCATATGGTAAGGGTTAGGGTTAGGGTTAGAGTTCAGGACACACTTATGTTTCGGTGAAATTGGGGTTGGGTTTAGGGTTGGATAACATGAATTTTTAATATCACACTGAATGGTACACTGTTGATGGGGAAAATTTTTGGATGTTTTCCATTCTCCATTATAGCCTATGAGATTCATTAGAATAAATGGGCCCATATGGTAAGGGTTAGGGTTAGGGTTAGAGTTCAGGACACACTTATGTTCGAGTAAATATTGGGGTTGGGTTTAGGGCCGGATAAGATGAATTTTTAATATCACACTGAATGGTATAATCTTGATGGTAAAAATTTTTGGATGTTTTTCCATTCTCCATTATACCCTATGAGATTCATTAGAATGAATGGGCCCATATGGTAAGGGTTAGGGTTAGGGTTAGAGTTCAGGACACACATATGTTCGGTTTAAAATTGGGTCTGGTTTAGGGTTGGGTAAGATGTATTTTTAATACCACACTGAATGGTATACTCTTGATGGGAAAAAATTTTGGATGTTTTTCCATTCTCCATTATAGCCTATGAGATTCATTAGAATAAATGGGCCCATATGGTAAGGGTTAGGGTTAGGGTTAGAGTTCTGGATGCACTTATGTTTGGGTGAATATTGGGGTTGGGTTTAGGGTTGGATAAGATGTATTTTTAATATCACACTGAATGGTATACTCTTGATGGGAAAATTTTTTGGATGTTTTTCCATTCTCCATTATAGCCTATGAGATTCATTAGAATGAATGGGCCCATATGGTAAGGGTTAGGGTTAGAGTTCAGGACACACTTATGTTTCGGTGAATATTGGGGTTGGGTTTAGGGTTGGGTAAGATGTATTTTTCATATCACACTGAATGGTATACTCTTGATGGGAAAAATTTTTGGATGTTTTTCCATTCTCCATTATAGCCTATGAGATTCATTAGAATGAATGGGCCCATATGGTAAGGGTTAGGGTTAGGGTTAGAGTTCTGGACGCACTTATGTTTGGGTGAATATTGCGGTTGTGTTTAGGGTTGGATAAGATGTATTTTTAATATCACACTGAATGGTACACTGTTGATGGGGAAAATTTTTGGATGTTTTCCCATTCTCCATTATAGCCTATGAGATTCATTAGAATGAATGGGCCCATATGGTAAGGGTTAGGGTTAGGTTTAGAGTTCAGGACACACTTATGTTTCGGTGAATATTGGGGTTGGGTTTAGGGTTGGATAAGATGAATTTTTAATATCACACTGAATGGTACAGTGTTGATGGGGTAAATTTTTGGATGTTTTTCCATTCTCCATTATAGCCTATGAGATTCATTAGAATGAATGGGCCCATATGGTAAGGGTTAGGGTTAGGGTTAGAGTTCAGGACACACTTATGTTTCGGTGAATATTGGGGTTGGGTTTAGGGTTGGATAAGATATATTTTTAATATCACACTGAAAGGTACACTGTTGATGGGGGAAAATTTTGGATGTTTTTCCATTCTCCATTATAGCCTATGGGATTCATTAGAATGAATGGGCCCATATGGTAAGGGTTAGGGTTAGGGTTAGAGTTCAGGACACACTTATGTTTCGGTGAATATTGGGGTTGGGTTTAGGGTTGGATAAGATGAATTTTTAATATCACACTGAATGGTACACTGTTGATGGGGAAAATTTTTGGATGTTTTTCCATTCTCCATTATAGCCTATGAGATTCATTAGAATGAATGGGCCCATATGGTAAGGGTTAGGGTTAGGGTTAGAGTTCAGGACACACTTATGTTTCGGTGAAATTGGGGTTGGGTTTAGGGTTGGATAACATGAATTTTTAATATCACACTGAATGGTACACTGTTGATGGGGAAAATTTTTGGATGTTTTTCCATTCTCCATTATAGCCTATGAGATTCATTAGAATGAATGGGCCCATATGGTAAGGGTTAGGGTTAGGGTTAGAGTTCAGGACACACTTATGTTCGAATAAATATTGGGGTTGGGTTTAGGGCCGGATAAGATGAATTTTTAAAATCACACTGAATGGTATAATCTTGATGGTAAAAATTTTTGGATGTTTTTCCATTCTCCATTATACCCTATGAGATTCATTAGAATGAATGGGCCCATATGGAAAGGGTTACGGTTAGGGTTAGAGTTCAGGACACACATATGTTCGGTTTAAAATTGGGGTCTGGTTTAGGGTTGGGTAAGATGTATTTTTAATACCACACTGAATGGTATACTCTTGATGGGAAAAAATTTTGGATGTTTTTCCATTCTCCATTATAGCCTATGAGATTCATTAGAATAAATGGGCCCATATGGTAAGGGTTAGGGTTAGGGTTAGAGTTCTGGACGCACTTATGTTTGGGTGAATATTGGGGTTGGGTTTAGGGTTGGATAAGATGTATTTTTAATATCACACTGAATGGTATACTCTTGATGGGAAAATTTTTTGGATGTTGTTCCATTCTCCATTATAGCCTATGAGATTCATTAGAATGAATGGGCCCATATGGAAAGGGTTAGGGTTAGGGTTAGAGTTCAGGACACACTTAGGTTCGGGTGAATATTGGGGTTTGGTTTAGGGTTGGGTAAGATGTATTTTTAATATCACACTGAATGGTATACTCTTGATGGGAAAATTTTTTGGATGTTTTTCCATTCTCCATTATAGCCTATGAGATTCATTAGAATGAATGGGCCCATATGGTAAGGGTTAGGGTTAGAGTTCAGGACACACTTATGTTTCGGTGAATATTGGGGTTGGGTTTAGGGTTGGGTAAGATGTATTTTTAATATCACACTGAATGGTATACTCTTGATGGGAAAAATTTTTGGATGTTTTTCCATTCTCCATTATAGCCTATGAGATTCATTAGAATGAATGGGCCCATATGGTAAGGGTTAGGGTTAGGGTTAGAGTTCTGGACGCACTTATGTTTGGGTGAATATTGCGGTTGTGTTTAGGGTTGGATAAGATGTATTTTTAATATCACACTGAATGGTACACTGTTGATGGGGAAAAATTTTGGATGTTTTCCCATTTTCCATTATAGCCTATGAGATTCATTAGAATGAATGGGCCCATATGGTAAGGGTTAGGGTTAGGGTTAGAGTTCAGGACACACTTATGTTTCGGTGAATATTGGGGTTGGGTTTAGGGTTGGATAAGATGAATTTTTAATATCACACTGAATGGTACAGTGTTGATGGGGAAAATTTTTGGATGTTTTTCCATTCTCCATTATAGCCTATGAGATTCATTAGAATGAATGGGCCCATATGGTAAGGGTTAGGGTTAGGGTTAGAGTTCAGGACACACTTATGTTTCGGTGAATATTGGGGTTGGGTTTAGGGTTGGATAACATGAATTTTTAATATCACACTGAATGGTACACTGTTGATGGGGAAAATTTTTGGATGTTTTTCCATTCTCCATTATAGCCTATGAGATTCATTAGAATGAATGGGCCCATATGGTAATGGTTAGGGTTAGGGTTAGAGTTCAGGACACACTTATGTTCGAGTAAATATTGGGGTTGGGTTTAGGGCCGGATAAGATGAATTTTTAATATCACACTGAATGGTATAATCTTGATGGTAAAAATTTTTGGATGTTTTTCCATTCTACATTATACCCTATGAGATTCATTAGAATGAATGGGCCCATATGGTAAGGGTTAGGGTTAGGGTTAGAGTTCAGGACACACATATGTTCGGTTTAAAATTGGGGTCTGGTTTAGGGTTGGGTAAGATGTATTTTTAATACCACACTGAATGGTATACTCTTGATGGGAAAAATTTTTGGATGTTTTTCCATTCTCCATTATAGCCTATGAGATTCATTAGAATAAATGGGCCCATATGGTAAGGGTTAGGGTTAGGGTTAGAGTTCTGGACGCACTTATGTTTGGGTGAATATTGGGGTTGGGTTTAGGGTTGGATAAGATGTATTTTTAATATCACACTGAATGGTATACTCTTGATGGGAAAATTTTTTGGATGTTGTTCCATTCTCCATTATAGCCCTTGAGATTCATTAGAATGAATGGGCCATTATGGTAAGGGTTAGGGTTAGGGTTAGAGTTCAGGACACACTTATGTTCGGGTGCATATTGGGGTTGGGTTTAGGGTTGGGTAAGATGTATTTTTAATATCACACTGAATGGTATACTCTTGATGGGAAAATTTTTTGGATGTTTTTCCATTCTCCATTATAGCCTATGAGATTCATTAGAATGAATGGGCTCATATGGTAAGGGTTAGGGTTAGGGTTAGAGTTCAGGACACACTTAAGTTCGGGTGAATATTGGGGTTTGGTTTAGGGTTGGGTAAGATGTATTTTTAATATCACACTGAATGGTATACTCTTGATGGGAAAATTTTTTGGATGTTTTTCCATTCTCCATTATAGCCTATGAGATTCATTAGAATGAATGGGCCCATATGGTAAGGGTTAGGGTTAGAGTTCAGGACACACTTATGTTTCGGTGAATTTTGGGGTTGGGTTTAAGGTTAGATAAGATGTATTTTTAATATCACACTGAATGGTACACTGTTGATGGGGAAAATTTTTGGATGTTTTTCCATTCTCCATTATAGCCTATGAGATTCATTAGAATGAATGGGCCCATATGGTAAGGGTTAGGGTTAGGGTTAGAGTTCAGGACACACTTAAGTTCGGGTGAATATTGGGGTTTGGTTTAGGGTTGGGTAAGATGTATTTTTAATCTCACACTGAATGGTATACTCTTGATGGAAAAATTTTTTGGATGTTTTTCCATTCTCCATTATAGCCTATGAGATTCATTAGAATGAATGGGCCCATATGGTAAGGGTTAGGGTTAGAGTTCAGGACACACTTATGTTTCGGTGAATATTGGGGTTGGGTTTAGGGTTGGATAAGATGTATTTTTAATATCACACTGAATGGTACACTGTTGATGGGGAAAATTTTTGGATGTTTTTCCATTCTCCATTATAGCCTATGAGATTCATTAGAATGAATGGGCCCATATGGTAAGGGTTAGGGTTAGGGTTAGAGTTCAGGACACACTTATGTTTCGGTGAATATTGGGGTTGGGTTTAGGGTTGGATAAGATGAATTTTTAATATAACACTGAATGGTACACTGTTGATGGGGAAAATTTTTGGATGTTTTTCCATTCTCCATTATAGCCTATGAGATTCATTATAATGGATGGGCCCATATGGTAAGGGTTAGGGTTAGGGTTAGAGTTCAGGACACACTTATGTTTCGGTGAATATTGGGGTTGGGTTTAGGGTTGGATAAGATGAATTTTTAATATCACACTGAATGGTACAGTGTTGATGGGGAAAATTTTTGGATGTTTTTCCATTCTCCATTATAGCCTATGAGATTCATTAGAATGAATGGGCCCATATGGTAAGGGTTAGGGTTAGGGTTAGAGTTCAGGACACACTTATGTTTCGGTGAATATTGGGGTTGGGTTTAGGGTTGGATAACATGAATTTTTAATATCACACTGAATGGTACACTGTTGATGGGGAAAATTTTTGGATGTTTTTCCATTCTCCATTATAGCCTATGAGATTCATTAGAATGAATGGGCCCATATGGTAATGGTTAGGGTTAGGGTTAGAGTTCAGGACACACTTATGTTCGAGTAAATATTGGGGTTGGGTTTAGGGCCGGATAAGATGAATTTTTAATATCACACTGAATGGTATAATCTTGATGGTAAAATTTTTTGGATGTTTTTCCATTCTCCATTATACCCTATGAGATTCATTAGAATGAATGGGCCCATATGGTAAGGGTTAGGGTTAGGGTTAGAGTTCAGGACACACATATGTTCGGTTTAAAATTGGGGTCTGGTTTAGGGTTGGGTAAGATGTATTTTTAATACCACACTGAATGGTATACTCTTGATGGGAAAAAATTTTGGATGTTTTTCCATTCTCCATTATAGCCTATGAGATTCATTAGAATAAATGGGCCCATATGGTAAGGGTTAGGGTTAGGGTTAGAGTTCTGGACGCACTTATGTTTGGGTGAATATTGGGGTTGGGTTTAGGGTTGGATAAGATGTATTTTTAATATCACACTGAATGGTATACTCTTGATGGGAAAATTTTTTGGATGTTGTTCCATTCTCCATTATAGCCCTTGAGATTCATTAGAATGAATGGGCCATTATGGTAAGGGTTAGGGTTAGGGTTAGAGTTCAGGACACACTTATGTTCGGGTGCATATTGGGGTTGGGTTTAGGGTTGGGTAAGATGTATTTTTAATATCACACTGAATGGTATACTCTTGATGGGAAAATTTTTTGGATGTTTTTCCATTCTCCATTATAGCCTATGAGATTCATTAGAATGAATGGGCTCATATGGTAAGGGTTAGGGTTAGGGTTAGAGTTCAGGACACACTTAAGTTCGGGTGAATATTGGGGTTTGGTTTAGGGTTGGGTAAGATGTATTTTTAATATCACACTGAATGGTATACTCTTGATGGGAAAATTTTTTGGATGTTTTTCCATTCTCCATTATAGCCTATGAGATTCATTAGAATGAATGGGCCCATATGGTAAGGGTTAGGGTTAGAGTTCAGGACACACTTATGTTTCGGTGAATATTGGGGTTGGGTTTAAGGTTAGATAAGATGTATTTTTAATATCACACTGAATGGTACACTGTTGATGGGGAAAATTTTTGGATGTTTTTCCATTCTCCATTATAGCCTATGAGATTCATTAGAATGAATGGGCCCATATGGTAAGGGTTAGGGTTAGGGTTAGAGTTCAGGACACACTTATGTTTGGGTGAATATTGGGGTTGGGTTTAGGGTTGGATAAGATGAATTTTTAATATAACACTGAATGGTACACTGTTGATGGGGAAAATTTTTGGATGTTTTTCCATTCTCCATTATAGCCTATGAGATTCATTATAATGGATGGGCCCATATGGTAAGGGTTAGGGTTAGGGTTAGAGTTCAGGACACACTTATGTTTCGGTGAATATTGGGGTTGGGTTTAGGGTTGGATAACATGAATTTTTAATATCACACTGAATGGTACACTGTTGATGGGGGAAATTTTTGGATGTTTTTACATTCTCCATTATAGCCTATGAGATTCATCAGAATGAATGGGCCCATATGGTAAGGGTTAGGGTTAGGGTTAGAGTTCAGGACACACTTATGTTCGAGTGAATATTGGGGTTGGGTTTAGGGTTGGATAAGATGTATTTTTAATACCACACTGAATGGTATACTCTTGATGGGAAAAAATGTTGGATGTTTTTCCATTCTCCATTATAGCCTATGAGATTCATTAGAATAAATGGGCCCATATGGTAAGGGTTAGGGTTAGGGTTAGGGTTAGAGTTCTGGACGCACTTATGTTTGGGTGAATATTGGGGTTGGGGTTAGGGTTGGATAAGATGTATTTTTAATATCACACTGAATGGTATACTCTTGATGGGAAAAATTTTTGGATGTTGTTCCATTCTCCATTATAGCCTATGAGATTCATTAGAATGAATGGGCCCATATGGTAAGGGTTAGGGTTAGGGTTAGAGTTCAGGACACACTTATGTTCGGGTGCATATTGGGGTTGGGTTTAGGGTTGGGTAAGATGTATTTTTAATATCACACTGAATGGTATACTCTTGATGGGAAAATTTTTTGGATGTTTTTCCATTCTCCATTATAGCCTATGAGATTCATTAGAATGAATGGGCCCATATGGTAAGGGTTAGGGTTAGGGTTAGAGTTCAGGACACACTTAAGTTCGGGTGAATATTGGGGTTTGGTTTAGGGTTGGGTAAGATGTATTTTTAATATCACACTGAATGGTATACTCTTGATGGGAAAATTTTTTGGATGTTTTTCCATTCTCCATTATAGCCTATGAGATTCATTAGAATGAATGGGCCCATATGGTAAGGGTTAGGGTTAGAGTTCAGGACACACTTATGTTTCGGTGAATATTGGGGTTGGGTTTAGGGTTGGGTAAGATGTATTTTTAATATCACACTGAATGGTATACTCTTGATGGGAAAATTTTTTGGATGTTTTTGATTTCTCCATTATAGCCTATGAGATTCATTAGAATGAATGGGCCCATATTGTAAGGGTTAGGGTTAGGGTTAGAGTTCTGGACGCACTTATGTTTGGGTGAATATTGCGGTTGGGTTTAGGGTTGGATAAGATGTATTTTTAATATCACACTGAATGGTACACTGTTGATGGGGAAAAATTTTGGATGTTTTCCCATTCTCCATTATAGCCTATGAGATTCATTAGAATGAATGGGCCCATATGGTAAGGGTTAGGGTTAGGGTTAGAGTTCAGGACACACTTATGTTTCGGTGAATATTGGGGTTGGGTTTAGGGTTGGATAACATGAATTTTTAATATCACACTGAATGGTACACTGTTGATGGGGGAAATTTTTGGATGTTTTTACATTCTCCATTATAGCCTATGAGATTCATCAGAATGAATGGGCCCATATGGTAAGGGTTAGGGTTAGGGTTAGAGTTCAAGACACACTTATGTTCGAGTGAATATTGGGGTTGGGTTTAGGGTTGGATAAGATGTATTTTTAATACCACACTGAATGGTATACTCTTGATGGGAAAATTTTTTGGATGTTTATCCATTCTCCATTATAGCCTATGAGATTCATTAGAATAAATGGGCCCATATGGTAAGGGTTAGGGTTAGGGTTAGGGTTAGAGTTCTGGACGCACTTATGTTTGGGTGAATATTGGGGTTGGGTTTAGGGTTGGATAAGATGTATTTTTAATATCACACTGAATGGTATACTCTTGATGGGAAAATTTTTTGGATGTTGTTCCATTCTCCATTATAGCCTATGAGATTCATTAGAATGAATGGGCCCATATGGTAAGGGTTAGGGTTAGGGTTAGAGTTCAGGACACACTTATGTTCGGGTGCATATTGGGGTTGGGTTTAGGGTTGGGTAAGATGTATTTTTAATATCACACTGAATGGTATACTCTTGATGGGAAAATTTTTTGGATGTTTTTCCATTCTCCATTATAGCCTATGAGATTCATTAGAATGAATGGGCCCATATGGTAAGGGTTAGGGTTAGGGTTAGAGTTCAGGACACACTTAAGTTCGGGTGAATATTGGGGTTTGGTTTAGGGTTGGGTAAGATGTATTTTTAATATCACACTGAATGGTATACTCTTGATGGGAAAATTTTTTGGATGTTTTTCCATTCTCCATTATAGCCTATGAGATTCATTAGAATGAATGGGCCCATATGGTAAGGGTTAGGGTTAGAGTTCAGGACACACTTATGTTTCGGTGAATATTGGGGTTGGGTTTAGGGTTGGGTAAGATGTATTTTTAATATCACACTGAATGGTATACTCTTGATGGGAAAAATTTTTGGATGTTTTTCCATTCTCCATTATAGCCTATGAGATTCATTAGAATGAATGGGCCCATATGGTAAGGGTTAGGGTTAGGGTTAGAGTTCAGGACACACTTATGTTTCGGTGAATATTGGGGTTGGGTTTAGGGTTGGATAAGATGAATTTTTAATATCACACTGAATGGTACAGTGTTGATGGGGAAAATTTTTGGATGTTTTTCCATTCTCCATTATAGCCTATGAGATTCATTAGAATGAATGGGCCCATATGGTAAGGGTTAGGGTTAGGGTTAGAGTTCAGGACACACTTATGTTTCGGTGAATATTGGGGTTGGGTTTAGGGTTGGATAAGATGTATTTTTAATATCACACTGAAAAGTACACTGTTGATGGGGGAAAATTTTGGATGTTTTTCCATTCTCCATTATAGCCTATGGGATTCATTAGAATGAATGGGCCCATATGGTAAGGGTTAGGGTTAGGGTTAGAGTTCAGGACACACTTATGTTTCGGTGAATATTGGGGTTTGGTTTAGGGTTGGATAAGATGAATTTTTAATATCACACTGAATGGTACACTGTTGATGGGGAAAATTTTTGGATGTTTTTCCATTCTCCATTATAGCCTATGAGTTTCATTAGAATGAATGGGCCCATATGGTAAGGGTTAGGGTTAGGGTTAGAGTTCAGGACACACTTATGTTCGAGTAAATATTGGGGTTGGGTTTAGGGCCGGATAAGATGAATTTTTAATATTACACTGAAAGGTATAATCTTGACGGTAAAATTTTTTGGATGTTTTTCCATTCTCCATTATATCCTATGAGATTCATTAGAATGAATGGGCCCATATGGTAAGGGTTAGGGATAGGGTTAGAGTTCAGGACACACATATGTTCGGTTTAAAATTGGGGTCTCTTTTAGGGTTGGGTAAGATGTATTTTTAATACCACACTGAATGGTATACTCTTGATGGGAAAATTTTTTGGATGTTTTTCCATTCTCCATTATAGCCTATGAGATTCATTAGAATAAATGGGCCCATATGGTAAGGGTTAGGGTTAGGGTTAGAGTTCTGGACGCACTTATGTTTGGGTGAATATTGGGGTTGGGTTTAGGGTTGGATAAGATGTATTTTTAATATCACACTGAATGGTATACTCTTGATGGGAAAATTTTTTGGATGTTTTTCCATTCTCCATTATAGCCTATGAGATTCATTAGAATGAATGGGCCCATATGGTAAGGGTTAGGGTTAGGGTTAGAGTTCAGGACACACTTATGTTTCGGTGAATATTGGGGTTGGGTTTAGGGTTGGGTAAGATGTATTTTTAATATCACACTGAATGGTATACTCTTGATGGGAAAAAATTTTGGATGTTATTCCATTCTCCATTATAGCCTATGAGATTCATTAGAATGAATGGGCCCATATGGTAAGGGTTAGGGTTAGGGTTAGAGTTCTGGACGCACTTATGTTTCGGTGAATATTGGGGTTGGGTTTAGGGTTGGATAAGATGTATTTTTAATATCACACTGAATGGTATACTCTTGATGGGAAAATTTTTTGGATGTTTTTCCATTCTCCATTATAGCCTATGAGATTCATTAGAATGAATGGGCCCATATGGTAAGGGTTAGGGTTAGGGTTAGAGTTCAGGACACACTTATGTTCGAGTGAATATTGGGGTTGGGTTTAGGGTTGGATAAGATGTATTTTTAATATCACACTGAATGGTATACTCTTGATGGGAAAAATTTTTGAATGTTTTTCCACTCTCCATTATAGCCTATGAGATTCATTAGAATGAATGGGCCCATATGGTAAGGGTTAGGGTTAGGGTTAGAGTTAAGGACACACTTATGTTTCAGTGAATATTGGGGTTGGGTTTAGGGTTGGAGAACATGAATTTTTAATATCACACTGAATGGAACACTGTTGATGGGAAAAAATTTTGGATGTTTTTCCATTCTCCATTATAGCCTATGAGATTCATTAGAATGAATGGGCCCATATGGTAAGGGTTAGGGTTAGGGATAGAGTTCTGGACGCACTTATGTTTGGGTGAATATTGCGGTTGGGTTTAGGGTTGGATAAGATGTATTTTTAATATCACACTGAATGGTACACTGTTGATGGGGAAAATTTTTGGATGTTTTCCCATTATCCATTATAGCCTATGAGATTCATTAGAATGAATGGGCCCATATGGTAAGGGTTAGCGTTAGGGTTAGAGTTCAGGACACACTTATGTTTCGGTGAATATTGGGGTTGGATTTAGGGTTGGATAAGATGAATTTTCAATATCACACTGAATGGTACAGTGTTGATGGGGAAAATTTTTGGATGTTTTTCCATTCTCCATTATAGCCTATGAGATTCATTAGAATGAATGGGCCCATATGGTAAGGGTTAGGGTTAGGGTTAGAGTTCAGGACACACTTATGTTTCGGTGAATATTGGGGTTGGGTTTAGGGTTGGATAAGATGTATTTTTAATATCACACTGAAAGGTACACTGTTGATGGGGAAAAATTTTGGATGTTTTTTCATTCTCCATTATAGCCTATGGGATTCATTAGAATGAATGGGCCCATATGGTAAGGGTTAGGGTTAGGGTTAGAGTTCAGGATACACTTATGTTTCGGTGAATATTGGGGTTGGGTTTAGGGTTGGGTAAGATGAATTTTTAATATCACACTGAATGGTACACTGTTGATGGGGAAAATTTTTGGATGTTTTTCCATTCTCCATTATAGCCTATGAGATTCATTAGAATGAATGGGCCCATATGGTAAGGGTTAGGGTTAGGGTTAGAGTTCAGGACACACTTATGTTTCGGTGAAATTCGGGTTGGGTTTAGGGTTGGATAACATGAATTTTTAATATCACACTGAATGGTACACTGTTGATGGGGAAAATTTTTGGATGTTTTTCCATTCTCCATTATAGCCTATGAGATTCATTAGAATGAATGGGCCCATATGGTAAGGGTTAGGGTTAGGGTTAGAGTTCAGGACACACTTATGTTCGAGTAAATATTGGGGTTGGGTTTAGGGCCGGATAAGATGAATTTTTAATATCACACTGAAAGGTATAATCTTGATGGTAAAAAATTTTGGATGTTTTTCCATTCTCCATTATACCCTATGAGATTCATTAGAATGAATGGGCCCATATGGTAAGGGTTAGGGTTAGGGTTAGAGTTCAGGACACACTTATGTTTCGGTGAATATTGGGGTTGGGTTTAAGGTTAGATAAGATGTATTTTTAATATCACACTGAATGGTACACTGTTGATGGGGAAAAATTTTGGATGTTTTTCCATTCTCCATTATAGCCTATGAGATTCATTAGAATGAATGGGCCCATATGGTAAGGGTTAGGGTTAGAGTTCAGGACACACTTATGTTTCGGTGAATATTGGGGTTGGGTTTAGGGTTGGATAAGATGTATTTTTAATATCACACTGAATGGTACACTGTTGATGGGGAAAATTTTTGGATGTTTTTCCATTCTCCATTATAGCCTATGAGATTCATTAGAATGAATGGGCCCATATGGTAAGGGTTAGGGTTAGGGTTAGAGTTCAGGACACACTTATGTTTCGGTGAATATTGGGGTTGGGTTTAGGGTTGGATAAGATGAATTTTTAATATAACACTGAATGGTACACTGTTGATGGGGAAAATTTTTGGATGTTTTTCCATTCTCCATTATAGCCTATGAGATTCATTATAATGGATGGGCCCATATGGTAAGGGTTAGGGTTAGGGTTAGAGTTCAGGACACACTTATGTTTCGGTGAATATTGGGGTTGGGTTTAGGGTTGGATAAGATGTATTTTTAATACCACACTGAATGGTATACTCTTGATGGGAAAATTTTTTGGATGTTTTTCCATTCTCCATTATAGCCTATGAGATTCATTAGAATAAATGGGCCCATATGGTAAGGGTTAGGGTTAGGGTTAGGGTTAGAGTTCTGGACGCACTTATGTTTGGGTGAATATTGGGGTTGGGTTTTGGGTTGCATAAGATGTATTTTTAATATCACACTGAATGGTATACTCTTGATGGGAAAAAATTTTGGATGTTATTCCATTCTCCATTATAGCCTATGAGATTCATTAGAATGAATGGGCCCATATGGTAAGGGTTAGGGTTAGGGTTAGAGTTCTGGACGCACTTATGTTTCGGTGAATATTGGGGTTGGGTTTAGGGTTGGATAAGATGTATTTTTAATATCACACTGAATGGTATACTCTTGATGGGAAAATTTTTTGGATGTTTTTCCATTCTCCATTATAGCCTATGAGATTCATTAGAATGAATGGGCCCATATGGTAAGGGTTAGGGTTAGGGTTAGAGTTCAGGACACACTTATGTTCGAGTGAATATTGGGGTTGGGTTTAGGGTTGGATAAGATGTATTTTTAATATCACACTGAATGGTATACTCTTGATGGGAAAAATTTTTGAATGTTTTTCCACTCTCCATTATAGCCTATGAGATTCATTAGAATGAATGGGCCCATATGGTAAGGGTTAGGGTTAGGGTTAGAGTTAAGGACACACTTATGTTTCAGTGAATATTGGGGTTGGGTTTAGGGTTGGAGAACATGAATTTTTAATATCACACTGAATGGAACACTGTTGATGGGAAAAATTTTTGGATGTTTTTCCATTCTCCATTATAGCCTATGAGATTCATTAGAATGAATGGGCCCATATGGTAAGGGTTAGGGTTAGGGATAGAGTTCTGGACGCACTTATGTTTGGGTGAATATTGCGGTTGGGTTTAGGGTTGGATAAGATGTATTTTTAATATCACACTGAATGGTACACTGTTGATGGGGAAAATTTTTGGATGTTTTCCCATTATCCATTATAGCCTATGAGATTCATTAGAATGAATGGGCCCATATGGTAAGGGTTAGCGTTAGGGTTAGAGTTCAGGACACACTTATGTTTCGGTGAATATTGGGGTTGGATTTAGGGTTGGATAAGATGAATTTTCAATATCACACTGAATGGTACAGTGTTGATGGGGAAAATTTTTGGATGTTTTTCCATTCTCCATTATAGCCTATGAGATTCATTAGAATGAATGGGCCCATATGGTAAGGGTTAGGGTTAGGGTTAGAGTTCAGGACACACTTATGTTTCGGTGAATATTGGGGTTGGGTTTAGGGTTGGATAAGATGTATTTTTAATATCACACTGAAAGGTACACTGTTGATGGGGAATAATTTTGGATGTTTTTCCATTCTCCATTATAGCCTATGGGATTCATTAGAATGAATGGGCCCATATGGTAAGGGTTAGGGTTAGGGTTAGAGTTCAGGACACACTTATGTTTCGGTGAATATTGGGGTTGGGTTTAGGGTTGGGTAAGATGAATTTTTAATATCACACTGAATGGTACACTGTTGATGGGGAAAATTTTTGGATGTTTTTCCATTCTCCATTATAGCCTATGAGATTCATTAGAATGAATGGGCCCATATGGTAAGGGTTAGGGTTAGGGTTAGAGTTCAGGACACACTTATGTTTCGGTGAAATTCGGGTTGGGTTTAGGGTTGGATAACATGAATTTATAATATCACACTGAATGGTACACTGTTGATGGGGAAAATTTTTGGATGTTTTTCCATTCTCCATTATAGCCTATGAGATTCATTAGAATGAATGGGCCCATATGGTAAGGGTTAGGGTTAGGGTTAGAGTTCAGGACACACTTATGTTCGAGTAAATATTGGGGTTGGGTTTAGGGCCGGATAAGATGAATTTTTAATATCACACTGAAAGGTATAATCTTGATGGTAAAAAATTTTGGATGTTTTTCCATTCTCCATTATACCCTATGAGATTCATTAGAATGAATGGGCCCATATGGTAAGGGTTAGGGTTAGGGTTAGAGTTCAGGACACACTTATGTTTCGGTGAATATTGGGGTTGGGTTTAAGGTTAGATAGGATGTATTTTTAATATCACACTGAATGGTACACTGTTGATGGGGAAAAATTTTGGATGTTTTTCCATTCTCCATTATAGCCTATGAGATTCATTAGAATGAATGGGCCCATATGGTAAGGGTTAGGGTTAGAGTTCAGGACACACTTATGTTTCGGTGAATATTGGGGTTGGGTTTAGGGTTGGATAAGATGTATTTTTAATATCACACTGAATGGTACACTGTTGATGGGGAAAATTTTTGGATGTTTTTCCATTCTCCATTATAGCCTATGAGATTCATTAGAATGAATGGGCCCATATGGTAAGGGTTAGGGTTAGGGTTAGAGTTCAGGACACACTTATGTTTCGGTGAATATTGGGGTTGGGTTTAGGGTTGGATAAGATGAATTTTTAATATAACACTGAATGGTACACTGTTGATGGGGAAAATTTTTGGATGTTTTTCCATTCTCCATTATAGCCTATGAGATTCATTATAATGGATGGGCCCATATGGTAAGGGTTAGGGTTAGGGTTAGAGTTCAGGACACACTTATGTTTCGGTGAATATTGGGGTTGGGTTTAGGGTTGGATAACATGAATTTTTAATATCACACTGAATGGTACACTGTTGATGGGGGAAATTTTTGGATGTTTTTACATTCTCCATTATAGCCTATGAGATTCATCAGAATGAATGGGCCCATATGGTAAGGGTTAGGGTTAGGGTTAGAGTTCAGGACACACTTATGTTCGAGTGAATATTGGGGTTGGGTTTAGGGTTGGATAAGATGTATTTTTAATACCACACTGAATGGTATACTCTTGATGGGAAAATTTTTTGGATGTTTTTCCATTCTCCATTATAGCCTATGAGATTCATTAGAATAAATGGGCCCATATGGTAAGGGTTAGGGTTAGGGTTAGGGTTAGAGTTCTGGACGCACTTATGTTTGGGTGAATATTGGGGTTGGGTTTAGGGTTGCATAAGATGTATTTTTAATATCACACTGAATGGTATACTCTTGATGGGAAAAAATTTTGGATGTTATTCCATTCTCCATTATAGCCTATGAGATTCATTAGAATGAATGGGCCCATATGGTAAGGGTTAGGGTTAGGGTTAGAGTTCTGGACGCACTTATGTTTCGGTGAATATTGGGGTTGGGTTTAGGGTTGGATAAGATGTATTTTTAATATCACACTGAATGGTATACTCTTGATGGGAAAATTTTTTGAATGTTTTTCCATTCTCCATTATAGCCTATGAGATTCATTAGAATGAATGGGCCCATATGGTAAGGGTTAGGGTTAGGGTTAGAGTTCAGGACACACTTATGTTCGAGTGAATATTGGGGTTGGGTTTAGGGTTGGATAAGATGTATTTTTAATATCACACTGAATGGTATACTCTTGATGGGAAAAATTTTTGAATGTTTTTCCACTCTCCATTATAGCCTATGAGATTCATTAGAATGAATGGGCCCATATGGTAAGGGTTAGGGTTAGGGTTAGAGTTAAGGACACACTTATGTTTCAGTGAATATTGGGGTTGGGTTTAGGGTTGGAGAACATGAATTTTTAATATCACACTGAATGGAACACTGTTGATGGGAAAAATTTTTGGATGTTTTTCCATTCTCCATTATAGCCTATGAGATTCATTAGAATGAATGGGCCCATATGGTAAGGGTTAGGGTTAGGGATAGAGTTCTGGACGCACTTATGTTTGGGTGAATATTGCGGTTGGGTTTAGGGTTGGATAAGATGTATTTTTAATATCACACTGAATGGTACACTGTTGATGGGGAAAATTTTTGGATGTTTTCCCATTATCCATTATAGCCTATGAGATTCATTAGAATGAATGGGCCCATATGGTAAGGGTTAGCGTTAGGGTTAGAGTTCAGGACACACTTATGTTTCGGTGAATATTGGGGTTGGATTTAGGGTTGGATAAGATGAATTTTCAATATCACACTGAATGGTACAGTGTTGATGGGGAAAATTTTTGGATGTTTTTCCATTCTCCATTATAGCCTATGAGATTCATTAGAATGAATGGGCCCATATGGTAAGGGTTAGGGTTAGGGTTAGAGTTCAGGACACACTTATGTTTCGGTGAATATTGGGGTTGGGTTTAGGGTTGGATAAGATGTATTTTTAATATCACACTGAAAGGTACACTGTTGATGGGGAATAATTTTGGATGTTTTTCCATTCTCCATTATAGCCTATGGGATTCATTAGAATGAATGGGCCCATATGGTAAGGGTTAGGGTTAGGGTTAGAGTTCAGGACACACTTATGTTTCGGTGAATATTGGGGTTGGGTTTAGGGTTGGGTAAGATGAATTTTTAATATCACACTGAATGGTACACTGTTGATGGGGAAAATTTTTGGATGTTTTTCCATTCTCCATTATAGCCTATGAGATTCATTAGAATGAATGGGCCCATATGGTAAGGGTTAGGGTTAGGGTTAGAGTTCAGGACACACTTATGTTTCGGTGAAATTCGGGTTGGGTTTAGGGTTGGATAACATGAATTTATAATATCACACTGAATGGTACACTGTTGATGGGGAAAATTTTTGGATGTTTTTCCATTCTCCATTATAGCCTATGAGATTCATTAGAATGAATGGGCCCATATGGTAAGGGTTAGGGTTAGGGTTAGAGTTCAGGACACACTTATGTTCGAGTAAATATTGGGGTTGGGTTTAGGGCCGGATAAGATGAATTTTTAATATCACACTGAAAGGTATAATCTTGATGGTAAAAAATTTTGGATGTTTTTCCATTCTCCATTATACCCTATGAGATTCATTAGAATGAATGGGCCCATATGGTAAGGGTTAGGGTTAGGGTTAGAGTTCAGGACACACTTATGTTTCGGTGAATATTGGGGTTGGGTTTAAGGTTAGATAGGATGTATTTTTAATATCACACTGAATGGTACACTGTTGATGGGGAAAAATTTTGGATGTTTTTCCATTCTCCATTATAGCCTATGAGATTCATTAGAATGAATGGGCCCATATGGTAAGGGTTAGGGTTAGAGTTCAGGACACACTTATGTTTCGGTGAATATTGGGGTTGGGTTTAGGGTTGGATAAGATGTATTTTTAATATCACACTGAATGGTACACTGTTGATGGGGAAAATTTTTGGATGTTTTTCCATTCTCCATTATAGCCTATGAGATTCATTAGAATGAATGGGCCCATATGGTAAGGGTTAGGGTTAGGGTTAGAGTTCAGGACACACTTATGTTTCGGTGAATATTGGGGTTGGGTTTAGGGTTGGATAAGATGAATTTTTAATATAACACTGAATGGTACACTGTTGATGGGGAAAATTTTTGGATGTTTTTCCATTCTCCATTATAGCCTATGAGATTCATTATAATGGATGGGCCCATATGGTAAGGGTTAGGGTTAGGGTTAGAGTTCAGGACACACTTATGTTTCGGTGAATATTGGGGTTGGGTTTAGGGTTGGATAACATGAATTTTTAATATCACACTGAATGGTACACTGTTGATGGGGGAAATTTTTGGATGTTTTTACATTCTCCATTATAGCCTATGAGATTCATCAGAATGAATGGGCCCATATGGTAAGGGTTAGGGTTAGGGTTAGAGTTCAGGACACACTTATGTTCGAGTGAATATTGGGGTTGGGTTTAGGGTTGGATAAGATGTATTTTTAATACCACACTGAATGGTATACTCTTGATGGGAAAATTTTTTGGATGTTTTTCCATTCTCCATTATAGCCTATGAGATTCATTAGAATGAATGGGCCCATATGGTAAGGGTTAAGGTTAGGGTTAGAGTTCAGGACACACTTATGTTCGGGTGCATATTGGGGTTGGGTTTAGGGTTGGGTAAGATGTATTTTTAATATCACACTGAATGGTATACTCTTGATGGGAAAATTTTTTGGATGTTTTTCCATTCTCCATTATAGCCTATGAGATTCATTAGAATGAATGGGCCCATGTGGTAAGGGTTAGGGTTAGGGTTAGAGTTCAGGACACACTTAAGTTCGGGTGAATATTGGGGTTTGGTTTAGGGTTGGGTAAGATGTATTTTTAATATCACACTGAATGGTATACTCTTGATGGGAAAATTTTTTGGATGTTTTTCCATTCTCCATTATAGCCTATGAGATTCATTAGAATGAATGGGCCCATATGGTAAGGGTTAGGGTTAGAGTTCAGGACACACTTATGTTTCGGTGAATATTGGGGTTGGGTTTAGGGTTGGGTAAGATGTATTTTTAATATCACACTGAATGGTATACTCTTGATGGGAAAATTTTTTGGATGTTTTTGATTTCTCCATTATAGCCTATGAGATTCATTAGAATGAATGGGCCCATATGGTAAGGGTTAGGGTTAGGGTTAGAGTTCTGGACGCACTTATGTTTGGGTGAATATTGCGGTTGGGTTTAGGGTTGGATAAGATGTATTTTTAATATCACACTGAATGGTACACTGTTGATGGGGAAAAATTTTGGATGTTTTCCCATTCTCCATTATAGCCTATGAGATTCATTAGAATGAATGGGCCCATATGGTAAGGGTTAGGGTTAGGGTTAGAGTTCAGGACACACTTATGTTTCGGTGAATATTGGGGTTGGGTTTAGGGTTGGATAACATGAATTTTTAATATCACACTGAATGGTACACTGTTGATGGGGGAAATTTTTGGATGTTTTTACATTCTCCATTATAGCCTATGAGATTCATCAGAATGAATGGGCCCCTATGGTAAGGGTTAGGGTTAGGGTTAGAGTTCAGGACACACTTATGTTCGAGTGAATATTGGGGTTGGGTTTAGGGTTGGATAAGATGTATTTTTAATACCACACTGAATGGTATACTCTTGATGGGAAAATTTTTTGGATGTTTATCCATTCTCCATTATAGCCTATGAGATTCATTAGAATAAATGGGCCCATATGGTAAGGGTTAGGGTTAGGGTTAGGGTTAGAGTTCTGGACGCACTTATGTTTGGGTGAATATTGGGGTTGGGTTTAGGGTTGGATAAGATGTATTTTTAATATCACACTGAATGGTATACTCTTGATGGGAAAATTTTTTGGATGTTGTTCCATTCTCCATTATAGCCTATGAGATTCATTAGAATGAATGGGCCCATATGGTAAGGGTTAGGGTTAGGGTTAGAGTTCAGGACACACTTATGTTCGGGTGCATATTGGGGTTGGGTTTAGGGTTGGGTAAGATGTATTTTTAATATCACACTGAATGGTATACTCTTGATGGGAAAATTTTTTGGATGTTTTTCCATTCTCCATTATAGCCTATGAGATTCATTAGAATGAATGGGCCCATATGGTAAGGGTTAGGGTTAGGGTTAGAGTTCAGGACACACTTAAGTTCGGGTGAATATTGGGGTTTGGTTTAGGGTTGGGTAAGATGTATTTTTAATATCACACTGAATGGTATACTCTTGATGGGAAAAATTTTTGGATGTTTTTCCATTCTCCATTATAGCCTGTGAGATTCATTAGAATGAATGGGCCCATATGGTAAGGGTTAGGGTTAGGGTTAGAGTTCAGGACACACTTATGTTTCGGTGAATATTGGGGTTGGGTTTAGGGTTGGATAAGATGTATTTTTAATATCACACTGAAAAGTACACTGTTGATGGGGGAAAATTTTGGATGTTTTTCCATTCTCCATTATAGCCTATGGGATTCATTAGAATGAATGGGCCCATATGGTAAGGGTTAGGGTTAGGGTTAGAGTTCAGGACACACTTATGTTTCGGTGAATATTGGGGTTTGGTTTAGGGTTGGATAAGATGAATTTTTAATATCACACTGAATGGTACACTGTTGATGGGGAAAATTTTTGGATGTTTTTCCATTCTCCGTTATAGCCTATGAGTTTCATTAGAATGAATGGGCCCATATGGTAAGGGTTAGGGTTAGGGTTAGAGTTCAGGACACACTTATGTTCGAGTAAATATTCGGGTTGGGTTTAGGGCCGGATAAGATGAATTTTTAATATTACACTGAAAGGTATAATCTTGACGGTAAAATTTTTTGGATGTTTTTCCATTCTCCATTATACCCTATGAGATTCATTAGAATGAATGGGCCCATATGGTAAGGGTTAGGGTTAGGGTTAGAGTTCAGGACACACTTAAGTTCGGGTGAATATTGGGGTTTGGTTTAGGGTTGGGTAAGATGTATTTTTAATATCAAACTGAATGGTATACTCTTGATGGGAAATTTTTTTGGATGTTTTTCCATTCTCCATTATAGCCTATGAGATTCATTAGAATGAATGGCCCATATGGTAAGAGTTAGGGTTAGAGTTCAGGACACACTTATGTTTCGGTGAATATTGGGGTTGGGTTTAGGGTTGGGTAAGATGTATTTTTAATATCACACTGAATGGTATACTCTTGATGGGAAAAAATTTTGGATGTTATTCCATTCTCCATTATAGCCTATGAGATTCATTAGAATGAATGGGCCCATATGGTAAGGGTTAGGGTTAGGGTTAGAGTTCTGGACGCACTTATGTTTCGGTGAATATTGGGGTTGGGTTTAGGGTTGGATAAGATGTATTTTTAATATCACACTGAATGGTATACTCTTGATGGGAAAAATTTTTGAATGTTTTTCCACTCTCCATTATAGCCTATGAGATTCATTAGAATGAATGGGCCCATATGGTAAGGGTTAGGGTTAGGGTTAGAGTTCAGGACACACTTATGTTTCAGTGAATATTGGGGTTGGGTTTAGGGTTGGAGAACATGAATATTTAATATCACACTGAATGGAACACTGTTGATGGGAAAATTTTTTGGATGTTTTTCCATTCTCCATTATAGCCTATGAGATTCATTAGAATGAATGGGCCCATATGGTAAGGGTTAGGGTTAGGGATAGAGTTCTGGACGCACTTATGTTTGGGTGAATATTGCGGTTGGGTTTAGGGTTGGATAAGATGTATTTTTAATATCACACTGAATGGTACACTGTTGATGGGGAAAATTTTTGGATGTTTTCCCATTATCCATTATAGCCTATGAGATTCATTAGAATGAATGGGCCCATATGGTAAGGGTTAGCGTTAGGGTTAGAGTTCAGGACACACTTATGTTTCGGTGAATATTGGGGTTGGATTTAGGGTTGGATAAGATGAATTTTCAATATCACACTGAATGGTACAGTGTTGATGGGGAAAATTTTTGGATGTTTTTCCATTCTCCATTATAGCCTATGAGATTCATTAGAATGAATGGGCCCATATGGTAAGGGTTAGGGTTAGGGTTAGAGTTCAGGACACACTTATGTTTCGGTGAATATTGGGGTTGGGTTTAGGGTTGGATAAGATGTATTTTTAATATCACACTGAAAGGTACACTGTTGATGGGGAAAAATTTTGGATGTTTTTCCATTCTCCATTATAGCCTATGGGATTCATTAGAATGAATGGGCCCATATGGTAAGGGTTAGGGTTAGGGTTAGAGTTCAGGACACACTTATGTTTCGGTGAATATTGGGGTTGGGTTTAGGGTTGGGTAAGATGAATTTTTAATATCACACTGAATGGTACACTGTTGATGGGGAAAATTTTTGGATGTTTTTCCATTCTCCATTATAGCCTATGAGATTCATTAGAATGAATGGGCCCATATGGTAAGGGTTAGGGTTAGGGTTAGAGTTCAGGACACACTTATGTTTCGGTGAAATTCGGGTTGGGTTTAGGGTTGGATAACATGAATTTTTAATATCACACTGAATGGTACACTGTTGATGGGGAAAATTTTTGGATGTTTTTCCATTCTCCATTATAGCCTATGAGATTCATTAGAATGAATGGGCCCATATGGTAAGGGTTAGGGTTAGGGTTAGAGTTCAGGACACACTTATGTTCGAGTAAATATTGGGGTTGGGTTTAGGGCCGGATAAGATGAATTTTTAATATCACACTGAAAGGTATAATCTTGATGGTAAAAATTTTTGGATGTTTTTCCATTCTCCATTATACCCTATGAGATTCATTAGAATGAATGGGCCCATATGGTAAGGGTTAGGGTTAGGGTTAGAGTTCAGGACACACATATGTTCGGTTTAAAATTGGGGTCTCTTTTAGGGTTGGGTAAGATGTATTTTTAATATCACACTGAATGGTACACTGTTGATGGGAAATTTTTTTGGATATTTTCCATTCTCCATTTTAGCCTATGAGATTCATTAGAATGAATGGGCCCATATGGTAAGGGTTAGGGTTAGGGTTAGAGTTCAGGACACACATATGTTCGGTTTAAAATTGGGGTCTGGTTTAGGGTTGGGTAAGTTGTATTTTTAATATCACACTGAATGGTGTAATCTTGATGGTAAAATTTTTTGGATGTTTTTCCATTCTCCATTATACCCTATGAGATTCATTTGAATGAATGGGCCCATATGGTAAGGGTTAGGGTTAGGGTTAGAGTTCAGGACACACTTATGTTTCGGTGAATATTGGGGTTGGGTTTAGGGTTGGATAAGATGAATTTTTAAAATAACACTGAATGGTACACTGTTGATGGGGAAAATTTTTGGATGTTTTTCCATTCTCCATTATAGCCTATGAGATTCATTAGAATGAATGGGCCCATATGGTAAGGGTTAGGGTTACAGTTCAGGACACACTTATGTTTCAGTGAATATTGGGGTTGGGTTTAGGGTTGGATAAGATGTATTTTTAATATCACACTGAATGGTATACTCTTGATGGGGAAAATTTTTGGATGTTTTTCCATTCTCCATTATAGCCTATGAGATTCATTAGAATGAATGGGCCTATATAGTAAGGGTTAGGGTTAGGGTTAGAGTTCAGGACACACTTATGTTTCAGTGAATATTGGGGTTGGGTTTAGGGTTGGAGAACATGAATTTTTAATATCACACTGAATGGTACACTGTTGATGGGGAAAATTTTTGGATGTTTTTCCATTCTCCATTATAGCCTATGAGATTCATTAGAATGAATGGGCCCATTTGGTAAGGGTTAGGGTTAGGGTTAGAGTTCAGGACACACTTATGTTCGAGTGAATATTGGGGTTGGGTTTAGGGTTGGATAAGATGTATTTTTAATATCACACTGAATGGTATACTCTTGATGGGAAAATTTTTTGAATGTTTTTCCATTCTCCATTATACCCTATGAGATTCATTAGAATGAATGGGCCCATATGGTAAGGGTTAGGGTTAGGGTTACAGTTCAGGACACACATATGTTCGGTTTAAAATTGGCGTCTGGTTTAGGGTTGGGTAAGATGTATTTTTAATATCACACTGAATGGTATACTCTTGATGGGAAAATTTTTTGGATGTTTTTCCATTCTCCATTATAGCCTATGAGATTCATTAGAATGAATGGGCCCATATGGTAAGGGTTAGGGTTAGGGTTAGGGTTAGAGTTCTGGACGCACTTATGTTTGTGTGAATATTGCGGTTGGGTTTAGGGTTGGATAAGATGTATTTTTAATATCACACTGAATGGTACACTGTTGATGGGGAAAAATTTTGGATGTTTTCCCATTCTCCATTATAGCCTATGAGATTCATTAGAATGAATGGGCCCATATGGTAAGGGTTAGGGTTAGGGTTAGAGTTCAGGACACACTTATGTTTGGGTGAATATTGGGGTTGGGTTTAGGGTTGGATAAGATGAATTTTTAATATCACACTGAATGGTACACTGTTGATGGGGAAAAATTTTGGATGTTTTTCCATTCTCCATTATAGCCTATGAGATTCATTAGAATGAATGGGCCCATATGGTAAGGGTTAGGGTTAGGGTTAGAGTTCAGGACACACATATGTTTGGTTTAAAATTGGGGTCTGGTTTAGGGTTAGGTAAGATGTATTTTTAATATCACACTGAATGGTGTAATCTTGATGGTAAAAATTTTTGGATGTTTTTCCATTCTCCATTATAGCCTATGAGATTCATTAGAATGAATGGGCCCATATGGTAAGGTTTAGGGTTAGGGTTAGAGTTCAGGACACACATATGTTCGGATTAAAATTGGTGTCTGGTTTAGGGTTGGGTAAGATGTATTTTTAATACCACACTGAATGGTATACTCTTGATGGGAAAAATTTTTGGATGTTTTTCCATTCTCCATTATAGCTTATGAGATTCATTAGAATGAATGGGCCCATATGGTAAGGGTTAGGGTTAGAGTTCAGGACGCACTTATGTTCGAGTGAATATTGGGGTTGGGTTTAGGCTTGGATAAGATGTATTTTTAATATCACACTGAATGGTATACTCTTGATGGGAAAATTTTTTGAATGTTTTTCCATTCTCCATTATAGCCTATGAGATTCATTAGAATGAATGGGCCCATATGGTAAGGGTTTTTGGTTAGGGTTAGAGTTCTGGACGCACTTATGTTTGGGTGAATATTGCGGTTGTGTTTAGTGTTGGATAAGATGTATTTTTAATATCACACTGAATGGTACACTGTTGATGGGGAAAATTTTTGGATGTTTTCCCATTCTCCATTATAGCCTATGAGATTCATTAGAATGAATGGGCCCATATGGTAAGGGTTAGCGTTAGGGTTAGAGTTCAGGACACACTTATGTTTCGGTGAATATTGGGGTTGGGTTTAGGGTTGGATAAGATGAATTTTTAATCTCACACTGAATGGTACACTGTTGATGGGGAAAAATTTTGGATGTTTTTCCATTCTCCATTATAGCCTATGAGATTCATTAGAATGAATGGGCCCATATGGTAAGGGTTAGGGTTAGGGTTAGAGTTCTGGACGCACTTATGTTTGGGTGAATATTGCGGTTGTGTTTAGTGTTGGATAAGATGTATTTTTAATATCACACTGAATGGTACACTGTTGATGGGGAAAATTTTTGGATGTTTTCCCATTCTCCATTATAGCCTATGAGATTCATTAGAATGAATGGGCCCATATGATAAGGGTTAGGGTTAGGGTTAGAGTTCAGGACACACTTATGTTTCGGTGAATATTGGGGCTGGGTTTAGGTTTGGATAAGATGTATTTTTAATATCACACTGAATGGTACACTGTTGATGGGGGAAAATTTTGGATGTTTTTCCATTCTCCATTATAGCCTATGAGATTCATTAGAATGAATGGGCCCATATTGTAAGGGTTAGGGTTAGGGTTAGAGTTCAGGACACACGTATGTTTCAGTGAATATTGGGGTTGGGTTTAGGGTTGGAGAACATGAATTTTTAATATCACACTGAATGGTACACTGTTGATGGGGAAAATTTTTGGATGTTTTTCCATTCTCCATTATAGCCTATGAGATTCATTAGAATGAATGGGCCCATATGGTAAGGGTTAGGGTTAGGGTTAGAGTTCAGGACACACTTATGTTCGAGTGAATATTGGGGTTGGGTTTAGGGTTGGGTAAGATGTATTTTTAATATCACACTGAATGGTATACTCTTGATGGGAAAATTTTTGGATGTTTTTCCATTCTCCATTATAGCCTATGAGATTCATTAGAATGAATGGGCCCATATGGTAAGGGTTAGGGTTAGGGTTAGAGTTCAGGACACACTTATGTTTCGGTGAATATTAGGGTTGGGTTTAGGGTTGGAGAACATGAATTTTTAATATCACACTGAATGGTACACTGTTGATGGGGAAAAATTTTGGGTGTTTTCCCATTCTCCATTATAGCCTATGAGATTCATTAGAATGAATGGGCCCATATGGTAAGGGTTAGGGTTAGGGTTAGAGTTCAGGACACACTTATGTTTCGGTGAATATTGGGGTTGGGTTTAGGGTTGGATAAGATGAATTTTTAATATCACACTGAATGGTACACTATTGATGGGGAAAAATTTTGGATGTTTTTCCATTCTCCATTATAGCCTATGAGATTCATTAGAATGAATGGGCCCATATGGTAAGGGTTAGGGTTAGGGTTAGAGTTCAGGACACACATATGTTTGGTTTAAAATTGGGGTCTGGTTTAGGGTTAGGTAAGATGTATTTTTAATATCACACTGAATGGTGTAATCTTGATGGTAAAATTTTTTGGATGTTTTTCCATTCTCCATAATACCCTATGAGATTCATTTGAATGAATGGGCCCATATGATAAGGGTTAGGGTTAGGGTTAGAGTTCAGGACACACTTATGTTTCGGTGAATATTGGGGTTGGGTTTAGGGTTGGATAAGATGTATTTTTAATATCACACTGAATGGTACACTGTTGATGGGGAAAAATTTTGGATGTTTTTCCATTCTCCATTATAGCCTATGAGATTCATTAGAATGAATGGGCCCATATGGTAAGGGTTAGGGTTAGGGTTAGAGTTCAGGACACACTTATGTTTTGGTGAATATTGGGGTTGTGTTTAGGGTTGGATAAGATGAATTTTTAAATTAACACTGAATGGTACACTGTTGATGGGGAAAATTTTTGGATGTTTTTCCATTCTCCATTATAGCCTATGAGATTCATTAGAATGAAAGGGCCCATATTGTAAGGGTTAGGGTTAGGGTTAGAGTTCAGGACACACTTATGTTTCGGTGAATATTGGGGCTGGGTTTAGGTTTGGATAAGATGTATTTTTAATATCACACTGAATGGTACACTGTTGATGGGGAAAAATTTTGGATGTTTTTCCATTCTCCATTATAGCCTATGAGATTCATTAGAATGAATGGGCCCATATGGTAAGGGTTAGGGTTAGGGTTAGAGTTCAGGACACACTTATGTTTTGGTGAATATTGGGGTTGGGTTTAAGGTTGGATAAGATGAATTTTTAAATTAACACTGAATGGTACACTGTTGATGGGGAAAATTTTTGGATGTTTTTCCATTCTCCATTATAGCCTATGAGATTCATTAGAATGAATGGGCCCATATTGTAAGGGTTAGAGTTAGGGTTAGAGTTCAGGACACACGTATGTTTCAGTGAATATTGGGGTTGGGTTTAGGGTTGGAGAACATGAATTTTTAATATCACACTGAATGGTACACTGTTGATGGGGAAAATTTTTGGATGTTTTTCCATTCTCCATTATAGCCTATGAGATTCATTAGAATGAATGGGCCCATATGGTAAGGGTTAGGGTTAGGGTTAGAGTTCAGGACACACTTATGTTCGAGTGAATATTGGGGTTGGGTTTAGGGTTGGGTATGATGTATTTTTAATATCACACTGAATGGTATACTCTTGATGGGAAAATTTTTTGGATGTTTTTCCATTCTCCATTATAGCCTATGAGATTCATTAGAATGAATGGGCCCATATGGTAAGGGTTAGGGTTAGGGTTAGAGTTCAGGACACACTTATGTTTCGGTGAATATTAGGGTTGGGTTTAGGGTTGGAGAACATGAATTTTTAATATCACACTGAATGGTACACTGTTGATGGGGAAAAATTTTGGGTGTTTTCCCATTCTCCATTATAGCCTATGAGATTCATTAGAATGAATGGGCCCATATGGTAAGGGTTAGGGTTAGGGTTAGAGTTCAGGACACACTTATGTTTCGGTGAATATTGGGGTTGGGTTTAGGGTTGGATAAGATGAATTTTTAATATCACACTGAATGGTACACTATTGATGGGGGAAAATTTTGGATGTTTTTCCATTCTCTATTATAGCCTATGAGATTCAATAGAATGAATGGGCCCATATGGTAAGGGTTAGGGTTAGGGTTAGAGTTCAGGACACACATATGTTTGGTTTAAAATTGGGGTCTGGTTTAGGGTTAGGTAAGATGTATTTTTAATATCACACTGAATGGTGTAATCTTGATGGTAAAATTTTTTGGATGTTTTTCCATTCTCCATAATACCCTATGAGATTCATTTGAATGAATGGGCCCATATGATAAGGGTTAGGGTTAGGGTTAGAGTTCAGGACACACTTATGTTTTGGTGAATATTGGGGTTGGGTTTAGGGTTGGATAAGATGAATTTTTAAATTAACACTGAATGGTACACTGTTGATGGGGAAAATTTTTGGATGTTTTTCCATTCTCCATTATAGCCTATGAGATTCATTAGAATGAATGGGCCCATATTGTAAGGGTTAGGGTTAGGGTTAGAGTTCAGGACACACTTATGTTTCAGTGAATATTGGGGTTGGGTTTAGGGTTGGAGAACATGAATTTTTAATATCACACTGAATGGTACACTGTTGATGGGGAAAATTTTTGGATGTTTTTCCATTCTCCATTATAGCCTATGAGATTCATTAGAATGAATGGGCCCATATGGTAAGGGTTAGGGTTAGGGTTAGAGTTCTGGACGCACTTATGTTTGGGTGAATATTGGTGTTGGGTTTAGGGTTGGATAAGATGTATTTTTAATATCACACTGAATGGTACACTGTTGATGGGGAAAAATTTTGGATGTTTTTCCATTCTCCATTATAGCCTATGAGATTCATTAGAATGAATGGGCCCATATGGTAAGGGTTAGGGTTAGGGTTAGAGTTCAGGACACACTTATGTTTCAGTGAATATTGGGGTTGGGTTTAGGGTTGGAGAACATGAATTTTTAATATCACACTGAATGGTACACTGTTGATGGGGAAAATTTTTGGATGTTTTTCCATTCTCCATTATAGCCTATGAGATTCATTAGAATGAATGGGCCCATATGGTAAGGGTTAGGGTTAGGGTTAGAGTTCAGGACGCACTTATGTTCGAGTGAATATTGGGGTTGGGTTTAGGGTTGGATAAGATGTATTTTTAATATCACACTGAATGGTATACTCTTGATGGGAAAATTTTTTGAATGTTTTTCCATTCTCCATTATACCCTATGAGATTCATTAGAATGAATGGGCCCATATGGTAAGGGTTAGGGTTAGGGTTACAGTTCAGGACACACATATGTTCGGTTTAAAATTGGCGTCTGGTTTAGGGTTGGGTAAGATGTATTTTTAATATCACACTGAATGGTATACTCTTGATGGGAAATTTTTTTGGATGTTTTTCCATTCTCCATTATACCCTATGAGATTCATTAGAATGAATGGGCCCATATGGTAAGGGTTAGGGTTAGGGTTAGAGTTCTGGACGCACTTATGTTTGGGTGAATATTGCGGTTGGGTTTAGGGTTGGATAAGATGTATTTTTAATATCACACTGAATGGTACACTGTTGATGGGGAAAAATCTTGGATGTTTTCCCATTCTCCATTATAGCCTATGAGATTCATTAGAATGAATGGGCCCATATGGTAAGGGTTAGGGTTAGGGTTAGAGTTCAGGACACACTTATGTTTCGGTGAATATTGGGGTTGGGTTTAGGGTTGGATAAGATGAATTTTTAATATCACACTGAATGGTACACTGTTGATGGGGAAAAATTTTGGATGTTTTTCCATTCTCCATTATAGCCTATGAGATTCATTAGAATGAATGGGCCAATATGGTAAGGGTTAGGGTTAGGGTTAGAGTTCAGGACACACATATGTTTGGTTTAAAATTGGGGTCTGGTTTAGGGTTAGGTAAGATGTATTTTTAATATCACACTGAACGGTGTAATCTTGATGGTAAAATTTTTTGGATGTTTTTCCATTCTCCATAATACCCTATGAGATTCATTTGAATGAATGGGCCCATATGGTAAGGGTTAGGGTTAGGGTTAGAGTTCAGGACACACTTATGTTTCGGTGAATATTGGGGTTGGGTTTAGGGTTGGATAAGATGTATTTTTAATACCACACTGAATGGTACACTGTTGATGGGGAAAAATTTTGGATGTTTTTCCATTCTCCATTATAGCCTATGAGATTCATTAGAATGAATGGGCCCATATGGTAAGGGTTAGGGTTAGGGTTAGAGTTCAGGACACACTTATGTTTTGGTGAATATTGGGGTTGGGTTTAGGGTTGGATAAGATGAATTTTTAAAATAACACTCAATGGTACACTGTTGATGGGGAAAATTTTTGGATGTTTTTCCATTCTCCATTATAGCCTATGAGATTCATTAGAATGAATGGGCCCATATTGTAAGGGTTAGGGTTAGGGTTAGAGTTCAGGACACACTTATGTTTCAGTGAATATTGGGGTTGGGTTTAGGGTTGGATAAGATGTATTTTTAATATCACACTGAATGGTACACTGTTGATGGGGAAAAATTATGGATGTTTTTCCATTCTCTATTATAGCCTATGAGATTCATTAGAATGAATGGGCCCATATGGTAAGGGTTAGGGTTAGAGTTCAGGACACACTTATGTTTCGGTGAATATTTGGGTTGGGTTTAGGGTTGGATAAGATGAATTTTTAATATCACACTGAATGGTACAGTGCTGATGGGGAAAAATTTTGGATGTTTTTCCATTCTCCATTATAGCCTATGAGATTCATTAGAATGAATGGGCCCATATGGTAAGGGTTAGGGTTAGGGTTAGAGTTCAGGACACACTTATGTTCGAGTGAATATTGGGGTTGCGTTTAGGGTTGGATAAGATGTATTTTTAATATCACACTGAATGGTATACTCTTGATGGGAAAAATTTTTGGATGTTTTTCCATTCTCCATTATAGCCTATGAGATTCATTAGAATGAATGGGCCCATATGGTAAGGGTTAGGGTTAGGGTTAGAGTTCAGGACACACATATGTTCGGTTTAAAATTGGCGTCTGGTTTAGGGTTGGGTAAGATGTATTTTTAATATCACACTGAATGGTACACTGTTGATGGGGAAAAATTTTGGATGTTTTTCCATTCTCCATTATAGCCTATGAGATTCATTAGAATGAATGGGCCCATATGGTAAGGGTTAGGGTTAGGGTTAGAGTTCAGGACACACTTATGTTTCGGTGAATATTGGGGTTGGGTTTAGGGTTGGATAAGATGTATTTTTAATATCACACTGAATGGTGTAATCTTTATGGTAAAATTTTTTGGATGTTTTTCCATTCTCCGTTATAGCCTATGAGATTCATTAGAATGAATGGGCCCATATGGTAAGGGTTAGGGTTAGGGTTAGAGTTCAGGACACACCTATGTTTGGTTTAAAATTGGGGTCTGGATTAGGGTTAGGTAAGATGTATTTTTAATATCACACTGAATGGTGTAATCTTTATGGTAAAATTTTTTGGATGTTTTTCCATTCTCCATAATACCCTATGAGATTCATTTGAATGAATGGGCCCATATGGTAAGGGTTAGGGTTAGGGTTAGAGTTCAGGACACACTTATGTTTCGGTGAATATTGGGGTTGGGTTTAGGGTTGGATAAGATGTATTTTAATATCACACTGAATGGTACACTGTTGATGGGGAAAAATTTTGGATGTTTTTCCATTCTCAATTATAGCCTATGAGATTCATTAGAATGAATGGGCCCATATGGTAAGGGTTAGGGTTAGAGTTCAGGACACACTTATGTTTTGGTGAATATTGGGTTTGGGTTTAGGGTTGGATAAGATGAATTTTTAATATCACACTGAATGGTACAGTGCTGATGGGGAAAATTTTTGGATGTTTTTCCATTCTCCATTGTAGCCTATGAGATTCATTAGAATGAATGGGCCCATATGGTAAGGGTTAGGGTTAGGGTTAGAGTTCAGGACACACTTATGTTCGAGTGAATATTGGGGTTGGGTTTAGGGTTGGATAAGATGTATTTTTAATATCACACTGAATGGTATACTCTTGATGTGAAAATTTTTTGGATGTTTTTCCATTCTCCATTATACCCTATGAGATTCATTAGAATGAATGGGCCCATATGGTAAGGGTTAGTGTTAGGGTTAGAGTTCAGGACACACATATGTTCGGTTTAAAATTGGCGTCTGGTTGAGGATTGGGTAAGATGTATTTTTAATATCACACTGAATGGTATACTCTTGATGGGAAAAATTTTTGGATGTTTTTCCATTCTCCATTATAGCCTATGAGATTCATTAGAATGAATGGGCCCATATGGTAACGGTTAGGGTTAGGGTTAGAGTTCTGGACGCACTTATGTTTGGGTGAATATTGGGGTTGGGTTTAGGGTTGGATAAGATGTATTTTTAATATCACACTGAATGGTACACTGTTGATGGGGAAAAATTTTGGATTTTTTTCCATTCTCCATTATAGCCTATGAGATTCATTAGAATGAATGGGCCCATATGGTAAGGGTTAGGGTTAGGGTTAGAGTTCAGGACACTCTTATGTTTCGGTGAATATTTGGGTTGGGTTTAGGGTTGGATAAGATGAATTTTTAATATCACACTGAATGGTACAGTGTTGATGGGGAAAATTTTTGGATGTTTTTCCATTCTCCATTATAGCCTATGAGATTCATTAGAATGAATGGGCCCATATGGTAAGGGTTAGGGTTAGGGTTAGAGTTCAGGACACACTTATGTTCGAGTGAATATTGGGGTTGGGTTTAGGGTTGGATAAGATGTATTTTTAATATCACACTGAATGGTATACTCTTGATGGGAAAAATTTTTGGATGTTTTTCCATTCTCCATTATACCCTATGAGATTCATTAGAATGAATGGGCCCATATGGTAAGGGTTAGGGTTAGGGTTAGAGTTCAGGACACACATATGTTCGGTTTAAAATTGGCGTCTGGTTTAGGGTTGGGTAAGATGTATTTTTAATATCACACTGAATGGTACACTGTTGATGGGGAAAAATTTTGGATGTTTTTCCATTCTCCATTATAGCCTATGAGATTCATTAGAATGAATGGGCCCATATGGTAAGGGTTAGGGTTAGAGTTCAGGACACACTTATGTTCGAGTGAATATTGGGGTTGGGTTTAGGGTTGGATAAGATGTATTTTTAATATCACACTGAATGGTACAGTGCTGATGGGGAAAATTTTTTGGATGTTTTTCCATTCTCCATTATAGCCTATGAGATTCATTAGAATGAATGGGCCCATATGGTAAGGGTTAGGGTTAGAGTTCAGGACACACTTATGTTCGAGTGAATATTGGTGTTGGGTTTAGGGTTGGATAAGATGTATTTTTAATATCACACTGAATGGTATACTCTTGATGGGAAAATTTTTTGGATGTTTTTCCATTCTCCATTATACCCTATGAGATTCATTTGAATGAATGGGCCCATATGGTAAGGGTTAGGGTTAGGGTTAGAGTTCAGGACACACATATGTTCGGTTTAAAATTCGCGTCTGGTTTAGGGTTGGGTAAGATGTATTTTTAATATCACACTGAATGGTATACTCTTGATGGGAAAAAATTTTGGATGTTTTTCCATTCTCCATTATAGCCTATGAGATTCATTAGAATGAATGGGCCCATATGGTAACGGTTAGGGTTAGGGTTAGAGTTCTGGACGCACTTATGTTTGGGTGAATATTGGGGTTGGGTTTAGGGTTGGATAAGATGTATTTTTAATATCACACTGAATGGTATACTCTTGATGGGAAAATTTTTTGGATGTTTTTCCATTCTCCATTATACCCTATGAGATTCATTAGAATGAATGGGCCCATATGGTAAGGGTTAGGGTTAGGGTTAGAGTTCAGGACACACATATGTTCGTTTTAAAATTGGCGTCTGGTTTAGGGTTGGTTAAGATGTATTTTTAATATCACACTGAATGGTACACTGTTGATGGGGAAAAATTATGGATGTTTTTCCATTCTCCATTATAGCCTATGAGATTCATTAGAATGAATGGGCCCATATGGTAAGGGTTAGGGTTAGGGTTAGAGTTCAGGACACACTTATGTTTCGGTGAATATTGGGGTTGGGTTTAGGGTTGGATAAGATGTATTTTTAATATCACACTGAATGGTACACTGTTGATGGGGAAAAATTTTGGATGTTTTCCCATTCTCCATTATAGCCTATGAGATTCATTAGAATGAATGGGCCCATATGGTAAGGGTTAGGGTTAGGGTTAGAGTTCAGGACACACTTATGTTTCGGTGAATATTGGTGTTGGGTTTAGGGTTGGATAAGATGTATTTTTAATATCACACTGAATGGTATACTCTTGATGGGAAAATTTTTTGGATGTTTTTCCATTCTCCATTATACCCTATGAGATTCATTAGAATGAATGGGCCCATATGGTAAGGGTTAGGGTTAGGGTTAGAGTTCAGGACACACATATGTTCGGTTTAAAATTGGCGTCTGGTTTAGGGTTGGGTAAGATGTATTTTTAATATCACACTGAATGGTATACTCTTGATGGGAAAAAATTTTGGATGTTTTTCCATTCTCCATTATAGCCTATGAGATTCATTAGAATGAATGGGCCCATATGGTAACGGTTAGGGTTAGGGTTAGAGTTCTGGACGCACTTATGTTTGGGTGAATATTGGGGTTGGGTTTAGGGTTGGATAAGATGTATTTTTAATATCACACTGAATGGTACACTGTTGATGGGGAAAAATTTTGGATGTTTTTCCATTCTCCATTATAGCCTATGAGATTCATTAGAATGAATGGGCCCATATGGTAAGGGTTAGGGTTAGAGTTCAGGACACACTTATGTTCGAGTGAATATTGGTGTTGGGTTTAGGGTTGGATAAGATGTATTTTTAATATCACACTGAATGGTACACTGTTGATGGGAAAAATTTTTGGATGTTTTTCCATTCTCCATTATACCCTATGAGATTCATTTGAATGAATGGGCCATATGGTAAGGGTTAGGGTTAGGGTTAGAGTTCAGGACACACTTATGTTTCGGTGAATATTGGGGTTGGGTTTAGGGTTGGATAAGATGAATTTTTAATATCACACTGAATGGTACACTGTTGATGGGAAAATTTTTTGGATGTTTTTCCATTCTCCATTATAGCCTATGAGATTCATTAGAATGAATGGGCCCATATAGTAAGGGTTAGGGTTAGGGTTAGAGTTCAGGACACACTTATGTTTCAGTGAATATTGGGGTTGGGTTTAGGGTTGGAGAACATGAATTTTTAATATCACACTGAATGGTACACTGTTGATGGGAAAAAATTTTGGATGTTTTTCCATTCTCCATTATAGCCTATGAGATTCATTAGAATGAATGGGCCCATATGGTAAGGGTTAGGGTTAGGGTTAGAGTTCAGGACACACTTATGTTTCGGTGAATATTGGGGTTGGATTTAGGGTTGGATAAGATGTATTTTTAATATTACACTGAATGGTATACTCTTGATGGGGAAAATTTTTGGATGTTTTTCTATTCTCCATTATAGCCTATGAGATTCATTAGAATGAATGGGCCCATATGGTAAGGGTTAGGGTTAGGGTTAGAGTTCAGGACACACTTATGTTTCAGTGAATATTGGGGTTGGGTTTAGGGTTGGAGAACATGAATTTTTAATATCACACTGAATGGTACACTGTTGATGGGAAAAATTTTTGGATGTTTTTCCATTCTCCATTATAGCCTATGAGATTCATTAGAATGAATGGGCCCATATGGTAAGGGTTAGGGTTAGGGTTAGAGTTCAGGACACACTTATGTTTCGGTGAATATTGGGGTTGGGTTTAGGGTTGGATAAGATGAATTTTTAATATCACACTGAATGGTACAGTGCTGATGGGGAAAATTTTTGGATGTTTTTCCATTCTCCATTATAGCCTATGAGATTCATTAGAATGAATGGGCCCATATGGTAAGGGTTAGGGTTAGAGTTCAGGACACACTTATGTTCGAGTGAATATTGGTGTTGGGTTTAGGGTTGGATAAGATGTATTTTTAATATCACACTGAATGGTATACTCTTGATGGGAAAAATTTTTGGATGTTTTTCCATTCTCCATTATACCCTATGAGATTCATTTGAATGAATGGGCCCATATGGTAAGGGTTAGGGTTAGGGTTAGAGTTCAGGACACACATATGTTCGGTTTAAAATTGGCGTCTGGTTTAGGGTTGGGTAAGATGTATTTTTAATATCACACTGAATGGTATACTCTTGATGGGAAAAAATTTTGGATGTTTTTCCATTCTCCATTATAGCCTATGAGATTCATTAGAATGAATGGGCCCATATGGTAACGGTTAGGGTTAGGGTTAGAGTTCTGGACGCACTTATGTTTGGGTGAATATTGGGGTTGGGTTTAGGGTTGGATAAGATGTATTTTTAATATCACACTGAATGGTACACTGTTGATGGGGAAAAATTTTGGATGTTTTTCCATTCTCCATTATAGCCTATGAGATTCATTAGAATGAATGGGCCCATATGGTAAGGGTTAGGGTTAGGGTTAGAGTTCAGGACACACTTATGTTTCGGTGAATATTGGGGTTGGGTTTAGGGTTGGATAAGATGAATTTTTAATATCACACTGAATGGTACAGTGTTGATGGGGAAAATTTTTGGATGTTTTTCCATTCTCCATTATAGCCTATGAGATTCATTAGAATGAATGGGCCCATATGGTAAGGGTTAGGGTTAGGGTTAGAGTTCAGGACACACTTATGTTTCGGTGAATATTGGTGTTGGGTTTAGGGTTGGATAAGATGTATTTTTAATATCACACTGAATGGTATACTCTTGATGGGAAAATTTTTTGGATGTTTTTCCATTCTCCATTATACCCTATGAGATTCATTAGAATGAATGGGCCCATATGGTATGGGTTAGGGTTAGGGTTAGAGTTCAGGACACACATATGTTCGGTTTAAAATTGGCGTCTGGTTTAGGGTTGGGTAAGATGTATTTTTAATATCACACTGAATGGTATACTCTTGATGGGAAAAAATTTTGGATGTTTTTCCATTCTCCATTATAGCCTATGAGATTCATTAGAATGAATGGGCCCATATGGTAACGGTTAGGGTTAGGGTTAGAGTTCTGGACGCACTTATGTTTGGGTGAATATTGGGGTTGGGTTTAGGGTTGGATAAGATGTATTTTTAATATCACACTGAATGGTACACTGTTGATGGGGAAAAATTTTGGATGTTTTTCCATTCTCCATTATAGCCTATGAGATTCATTAGAATGAATGGGCCCATATGGTAAGGGTTAGGGTTAGAGTTCAGGACACACTTATGTTCGAGTGAATATTGGTGTTGGGTTTAGGGTTGGATAAGATGTATTTTTAATATCACACTGAATGGTACACTGTTGATGGGAAAAATTTTTGGATGTTTTTCCATTCTCCATTATACCCTATGAGATTCATTTGAATGAATGGGCCCATATGGTAAGGGTTAGGGTTAGGGTTAGAGTTCAGGACACACTTATGTTTCGGTGAATATTGGGGTTGGGTTTAGGGTTGGATAAGATGAATTTTTAATATCACACTGAATGGTACACTGTTGATGGGGAAAAATTTTGGATGTTTTTCCATTCTCCATTATAGCCTATGAGATTCATTAGAATGAATGGGCCCATATGGTAAGGGTTAGGGTTAGGGTTAGAGTTCAGGACACACTTATGTTTCAGTGAATATTGGGGTTGGGTTTAGGGTTGGAGAACATGAATTTTTAATATCACACTAAATGGTACACTGTTGATGGGAAAATTTTTTGGATGTTTTTCCATTCTCCATTATAGCCTATGAGATTCATTAGAATGAATGGGCCCATATAGTAAGGGTTAGGGTTAGGGTTAGAGTTCAGGACACACTTATGTTTCAGTGAATATTGGGGTTGGGTTTAGGGTTGGAGAACATGAATTTTTAATATCACACTGAATGGTACACTGTTGATGGGAAAAAATTTTGGATGTTTTTTCCATTCTCCATTATAGCCTATGAGATTCATTAGAATGAATGGGCCCATATGGTAAGGGTTAGGGTTAGGGTTAGAGTTCAGGACACACTTATGTTTCGGTGAATATTGGGGTTGGATTTAGGGTTGGATAAGATGTATTTTTAAGATTACACTGAATGGTATACTCTTGATGGGGAAAATTTTTGGATGTTTTTCTATTCTCCATTATAGCCTATGAGATTCATTAGAATGAATGGGCCCATATGGTAAGGGTTAGGGTTAGGGTTAGAGTTCAGGACACACTTATGTTTCAGTGAATATTGGGGTTGGGTTTAGGGTTGGAGAACATGAATTTTTAATATCACACTGAATGGTACACTGTTGATGGGAAAAAATTTTGGATGTTTTTCCATTCTCCATTATAGCCTATGAGATTCATTAGAATGAATGGGCCCATATGGTAAGGGTTAGGGTTAGGGTTAGAGTTCAGGACACACTTATGTTTCGGTGAATATTGGGGTTGGGTTTAGGGTTGGATAAGATGAATTTTTAATATCACACTGAATGGTACAGTGCTGATGGGGAAAATTTTTGGATGTTTTTCCATTCTCCATTATAGCCTATGAGATTCATTAGAATGAATGGGCCCATATGGTAAGGGTTAGGGTTAGAGTTCAGGACACACTTATGTTCGAGTGAATATTGGTGTTGGGTTTAGGGTTGGATAAGATGTATTTTTAATATCACACTGAATGGTATACTCTTGATGGGAAAAATTTTTGGATGTTTTTCCATTCTCCATTATACCCTATGAGATTCATTTGAATGAATGGGCCCATATGGTAAGGGTTAGGGTTAGGGTTAGAGTTCAGGACACACATATGTTCGGTTTAAAATTGGCGTCTGGTTTAGGGTTGGGTAAGATGTATTTTTAATATCACACTGAATGGTATACTCTTGATGGGAAAAAATTTTGGATGTTTTTCCATTCTCCATTATAGCCTATGAGATTCATTAGAATGAATGGGCCCATATGGTAACGGTTAGGGTTAGGGTTAGAGTTCTGGACGCACTTATGTTTGGGTGAATATTGGGGTTGGGTTTAGAGTTGGATAAGATGTATTTTTAATATCACACTGAATGGTACACTGTTGATGGGGAAAAATTTTGGATGTTTTTCCATTCTCAATTATAGCCTATGAGATTCATTAGAATGAATGGGCCCATATGGTAAGGGTTAGGGTTAGGGTTAGAGTTCAGGACACACTTATGTTTCAGTGAATATTGGGGTTGGGTTTAGGGTTGGAGAACATGAATTTTTAATATCACACTGAATGGTACACTGTTGATGGGAAAAATTTTTGGATGTTTTTCCATTCTCCATTATAGCCTATGAGATTCATTAGAATGAATGGGCCCATATGGTAAGGGTTAGGTTAGGGTTAGAGTTCAGGACACACTTATGTTTCGGTGAATATTTGGGTTGGGTTTAGGGTTGGATAAGATGAATTTTTAATATCACACTGAATGGTACAGTGCTGATGGGGAAAATTTTTGGATGTTTTTCCATTCTCCATTATAGCCTATGAGATTCATTAGAATGAATGGGCCCATATGGTAAGGGTTAGGGTTAGAGTTCAGGACACACTTATGTTCGAGTGAATATTGGTGTTGGGTTTAGGGTTGGATAAGATGTATTTTTAATATCACACTGAATGGTATACTCTTGATGGGAAAAATTTTTGGATGTTTTTCCATTCTCCATTATACCCTATGAGATTCATTTGAATGAATGGGCCCATATGGTAAGGGTTAGGGTTAGGGTTAGAGTTCAGGACACACATATGTTCGGTTTAAAATTGGCGTCTGGTTTAGGGTTGGGTAAGATGTATTTTTAATATCACACTGAATGGTATACTCTTGATGGGAAAAAATTTTGGATGTTTTTCCATTCTCCATTATAGCCTATGAGATTCATTAGAATGAATGGGCCCATATGGTAACGGTTAGGGTTAGGGTTAGAGTTCTGGACGCACTTATGTTTGGGTGAATATTGGGGTTGGGTTTAGGGTTGGATAAGATGTATTTTTAATATCACACTGAATGGTACACTGTTGATGGGGAAAAATTTTGGATGTTTTTCCATTCTCCATAATAGCCTATGAGATTCATTAGAATGAATGGGCCCATATGGTAAGGGTTAGGGTTAGGGTTAGAGTTCAGGACACACTTATGTTTCGGTGAATATTTGGGTTGGGTTTAGGGTTGGATAAGATGAATTTTTAATATCACACTGAATGGTACAGTGTTGATGGGGAAAATTTTTGGATGTTTTTCCATTCTCCATTATAGCCTATGAGATTCATTAGAATGAATGGGCCCATATGGTAAGGGTTAGGGTTAGGGTTAGAGTTCAGGACACACTTATGTTCGAGTGAATATTGGGGTTGGGTTTAGGGTTGGATAAGATGTATTTTTAATATCACACTGAATGGTATACTCTTGATGGGAAAAATTTTTGGATGTTTTTCCATTCTCCATTATACCCTATGAGATTCATTAGAATGAATGGGCCCATATGGTAAGGGTTAGGGTTAGGGTTAGAGTTCAGGACACACATATGTTCGGTTTAAAATTGGCGTCTGGTTTAGGGTTGGGTAAGATGTATTTTTAATATCACACTGAATGGTACACTGTTGATGGGGAAAATTTTGGATGTTTTTCCATTCTCCATTATAGCCTATGAGATTCATTAGAATGAATGGGCCCATATGGTAAGGGTTAGGGTTAGGGTTAGAGTTCAGGACACACTTATGTTTCGGTGAATATTTGGGTTGGGTTTAGGGTTGGATAAGATGAATTTTTAATATCACACTGAATGGTACAGTGTTGATGGGGAAAATTTTTGGATGTTTTTCATTCTCCATTATAGCCTATGAGATTCATTAGAATGAATGGGCCCATATGGTAAGGGTTAGGGTTAGGGTTAGAGTTCAGGACACACTTATGTTCGAGTGAATATTGGGGTTGGGTTTAGGGTTGGATAAGATGTATTTTTAATATCACACTGAATGGTATACTCTTGATGGGAAAAATTTTTGGATGTTTTTCCATTCTCCATTATACCCTATGAGATTCATTAGAATGAATGGGCCCATATGGTAAGGGTTAGGGTTAGGTTTAGAGTTCAGGACACACATATGTTCGGTTTAAAATTGGCGTCTGGTTTAGGGTTGGGTAAGATGTATTTTTAATATCACACTGAATGGTACACTGTTGATGGGGAAAAATTTTGGATGTTTTTCCATTCTCCATTATAGCCTATGAGATTCATTAGAATGAATGGGCCCATATGGTAAGGGTTAGGGTTAGGGTTAGAGTTCACGACACACTTATGTTTCGGTGAATATTGGGGTTGGGTTTAGGGTTGGCTAAGATGAATTTTTAATATCACACTGAATGGTACAGTGTTGATGGGGAAAATTTTTGGATGTTTTTCCATTCTCCATTATAGCCTATGAGATTCATTAGAATGAATGGGCCCATATGGTAAGGGTTAGGGTTAGGGTTAGAGTTCAGGACACACTTATGTTTCGGTGAATATTGGGGTTGGGTTTAGGGTTGGCTAAGATGTATTTTTAATATCACACTGAATGGTACACTGTTGATGGGGAAAAATTTTGGATGTTTTTCCATTCTCCATTATAGCCTATGAGATTCATTAGAATGAATGGGCCCATATGGTAAGGGTTAGGGTTAGGGTTAGAGTTCAGGACACACTTATGTTTGGGTGAATATTGGGGTTGGGTTTAGGGTTGGGTAAGATGTATTTTTAATATCACACTGAATGGTACACTGTTGATGGGGAAAAATTTTGGATGTTTTTCCATTCTCCATTATAGCCTATGAGATTCATTAGAATGAATGGGCCCATATGGTAAGGGTTAGGGTTAGGGTTAGAGTTCAGGACACACTTATGTTCGAGTGAATATTGGGGTTGGGTTTAGGGTTGGATAAGATGTATTTTTAATATCACACTGAATGGTATACTCTTGATGGGAAAAATTTTTGGATGTTTTTCCATTCTCCATTATACCCTATGAGATTCATTAGAATGAATGGGCCCATATGGTAAGGGTTAGGGTTAGGGTTAGAGTTCAGGACACACATATGTCCGGTTTAAAATTGGCGTCTGGTTTAGGGTTGGGTAAGATGTATTTTTAATATCACACTGAATGGTACACTGTTGATGGGGAAAAATTTTGGATGTTTTTCCATTCTCCATTATAGCCTATGAGATTCATTAGAATGAATGGGCCCATATGGTAAGGGTTAGGGTTAGGGTTAGAGTTCACGACAAACTTATGTTTCGGTGAATATTGGGGTTGGGTTTAGGGTTGGCTAAGATGAATTTTTAATATCACACTGAATGGTACAGTGTTGATGGGGAAAATTTTTGGATGTTTTTCCATTCTCCATTATAGCCTATGAGATTCATTAGAATGAATGGGCCCATATGGTAAGGGTTAGGGTTAGGGTTAGAGTTAGGACACACTTATGTTTCGGTGAATATTGGGGTTGGGTTTAGGGTTGGATAAGATGTATTTTTAATATCACACTGAATGGTACACTGTTGATGGGGAAAAATTTTGGATGTTTTTCCATTCTCCATTATAGCCTATGAGATTCATTAGAATGAATGGGCCCATATGGTAAGGGTTAGGGTTAGGGTTAGAGTTCAGGACACACTTATGTTTCGGTGAATATTGGGGTTGGGTTTAGGGTTGGGTAAGATGTATTTTTAATATCACACTGAATGGTATACTCTTGATGGGGAAAAATTTTGGATGTTTTTCCATTCTCCATTATAGCCTATGAGATTCATTAGAATGAATGGGCCCATATGGTAAGGGTTAGGGTTAGGGTTAGAGTTCTGGACGCACTTATGTTTGGGTGAATATTGCGGTTGGGTTTAGGGTTGGATAAGATGTATTTTTAATATCACACTGAATGGTACACTGTTGATGGGGAAAAATTTTGGATGTTTTCCCATTCTCCATTATAGCCTATGAGATTCATTAGAATGAATGGGCCCATATGGTAAGGGTTAGGGTTAGGGTTAGAGTTCAGGACACACTTATGTTTCGGTGAATATTGGGGTTGGGTTTAGGGTTGGATAAGATGTATTTTTAATATCACACTGAATGGTACAGTGTTGATGGGGAAAATTTTTGGATGTTTTTCCATTCTCCATTATAGCCTATGAGATTCATTAGAATGAATGGGCCCATATGGTAAGGGTTAGGGTTAGGGTTAGAGTTCAGGACACACTTATGTTCGAGTGAATATTGGGGTTGGGTTTAGGGTTGGATAAGATGTATTTTTAATATCACACTGAATGGTATACTCTTGATGGGAAAAATTTTTGGATGTTTTTCCATTCTCCATTATACCCTATGAGATTCATTAGAATGAATGGGCCCATATGGTAAGGGTTAGGGTTAGGGTTAGAGTTCAGGACACACATATGTCCGGTTTAAAATTGGCGTCTGGTTTAGGGTTGGGTAAGATGTATTTTTAATATCACACTGAATGGTACACTGTTGATGGGGAAAAATTTTGGATGTTTTTCCATTCTCCATTATAGCCTATGAGATTCATTAGAATGAATGGGCCCATATGGTAAGGGTTAGGGTTAGGGTTAGAGTTCACGACACACTTATGTTTCGGTGAATATTGGGGTTGGGTTTAGGGTTGGCTAAGATGAATTTTTAATATCACACTGAATGGTACAGTGTTGATGGGGAAAATTTTTGGATGTTTTTCCATTCTCCATTATAGCCTATGAGATTCATTAGAATGAATGGGCCCATATGGTAAGGGTTAGGGTTAGGGTTAGAGTTCAGGACACACTTATGTTTCGGTGAATATTGGGGTTGGGTTTAGGGTTGGGTAAGATGTATTTTTAATATCACACTGAATGGTATACTCTTGATGGGGAAAAATTTGGATGTTTTTCCATTCTCCATTATAGCCTATGAGATTCATTAGAATGAATGGGCCCATATGGTAAGGGTTAGGGTTAGGGTTAGAGTTCTGGACGCACTTATGTTTGGGTGAATATTGCGGTTGGGTTTAGGGTTGGATAAGATGTATTTTTAATATCACACTGAATGGTACACTGTTGATGGGGAAAAATTTTGGATGTTTTCCCATTCTCCATTATAGCCTATGAGATTCATTAGAATGAATGGGCCCATATGGTAAGGGTTAGGGTTAGGGTTAGAGTTCAGGACACACTTATGTTTCGGTGAATATTGGGGTTGGGTTTAGGGTTGGATAAGATGTATTTTTAATATCACACTGAATGGTACAGTGTTGATGGGGAAAATTTTTGGATGTTTTTCCATTCTCCATTATAGCCTATGAGATTCATTAGAATGAATGGGCCCATATGGTAAGGGTTAGGGTTAGGGTTAGAGTTCAGGACACACTTATGTTCGAGTGAATATTGGGGTTGGGTTTAGGGTTGGATAAGATGTATTTTTAATATCACACTGAATGGTATACTCTTGATGGGAAAAATTTTGGATGTTTTTCCATTCTCCATTATACCCTATGAGATTCATTAGAATGAATGGGCCCATATGGTAAGGGTTAGGGTTAGGGTTAGAGTTCAGGACACACATATGTCCGGTTTAAAATTGGCGTCTGGTTTAGGGTTGGGTAAGATGTATTTTTAATATCACACTGAATGGTACACTGTTGATGGGGAAAAATTTTGGATGTTTTTCCATTCTCCATTATAGCCTATGAGATTCATTAGAATGAATGGGCCCATATGGTAAGGGTTAGGGTTAGGGTTAGAGTTCACGACACACTTATGTTTCGGTGAATATTGGGGTTGGGTTTAGGGTTGGCTAAGATGAATTTTTAATATCACACTGAATGGTACAGTGTTGATGGGGAAAATTTTTGGATGTTTTTCCATTCTCCATTATAGCCTATGAGATTCATTAGAATGAATGGGCCCATATGGTAAGGGTTAGGGTTAGGGTTAGAGTTCAGGACACACTTATGTTTCGGTGAATATTGGGGTTGGGTTTAGGGTTGGATAAGATGTATTTTTAATATCACACTGAATGGTACACTGTTGATGGGGAAAAATTTTGGATGTTTTTCCATTCTCCATTATAGCCTATGAGATTCATTAGAATGAATGGGCCCATATGGTAAGGGTTAGGGTTAGGGTTAGAGTTCAGGACACACTTATGTTTCGGTGAATATTGGGGTTGGGTTTAGGGTTGGGTAAGATGTATTTTTAATATCACACTGAATGGTATACTCTTGATGGGAAAAAATTTTGGATGTTTTTCCATTCTCCATTATACCCTATGAGATTCATTAGAATGAATGGGCCCATATGGTAAGGGTTAGGGTTAGGGTTAGAGTTCTGGACGCACTTATGTTTGGGTGAATATTGCGGTTGGGTTTAGGGTTGGATAAGATGTATTTTTAATATCACACTGAATGGTACACTGTTGATGGGGAAAAATTTTGGATGTTTTCCCATTCTCCATTATAGCCTATGAGATTCATTAGAATGAATGGGCCCATATGGTAAGGGTTAGGGTTAGGGTTAGAGTTCAGGACACACTTATGTTTCGGTGAATATTGGGGTTGGGTTTAGGGTTGGATAAGATGTATTTTTAATATCACACTGAATGGTACACTGTTGATGGGGAAAAATTTTGGATGTTTTTCCATTCTCCATTATAGCCTATGAGATTCATTAGAATGAATGGGCCCATATGGTAAGGGTTAGGGTTAGGGTTAGAGTTCAGGACACACTTATGTTTCGGTGAATATTGGGGTTGGGTTTAGGGTTGGGTAAGATGTATTTTTAATATCACACTGAATGGTATACTCTTGAAGGGAAAAAATTTTGGATGTTTTTCCATTCTCCATTATAGCCTATGAGATTCATTAGAATGAATGGGCCCATATGGTAAGGGTTAGGGTTAGAGTTCAGGACACACTTATGTTTCGGTGAATATTGGGTTGGGTTTAGGGTTGGATAAGATGTATTTTTAATATCACACTGAATGGTACACTGTTGATGGGGAAAAATTTTGGATGTTTTTCCATTCTCCATTATAGCCTATGAGATTCATTAGAATGAATGGGCCCATATGGTAAGGGTTAGGGTTAGGGTTAGAGTTCAGGACACACTTATGTTTCGGTGAATATTGGGGTTGGGTTTAGGGTTGGGTAAGATGTATTTTTAATATCACACTGAATGGTACACTGTTGATGGGGAAAAATTTTGGATGTTTTTCCATTCTCCATTATAGCCTATGAGATTCATTAGAATGAATGGGCCCATATGGTAAGGGTTAGGGTTAGGGTTAGAGTTCAGGACACACTTATGTTTGGGTGAATATTGGGGTTGGGTTTAGGGTTGGGTAAGATGTATTTTTAATATCACACTGAATGGTACACTGTTGATGGGGAAAAATTTTGGATGTTTTTCCATTCTCCATTATAGCCTATGAGATTCATTAGAATGAATGGGCCCATATGGTAAGGGTTAGGGTTAGGGTTAGAGTTCAGGACACACTTATGTTTCGGTGAATATTTGGGTTGGGTTTAGGTTGGATAAGATGAATTTTTAATATCACACTGAATGGTACAGTGTTGATGGGGAAAATTTTTGGATGTTTTTCCATTCTCCATTATAGCCTATGAGATTCATTAGAATGAATGGGCCCATATGGTAAGGGTTAGGGTTAGGGTTAGAGTTCAGGACACACTTATGTTCGAGTGAATATTGGGGTTGGGTTTAGGGTTGGATAAGATGTATTTTTAATATCACACTGAATGGTATACTCTTGATGGGAAAAATTTTTGGATGTTTTTCCATTCTCCATTATACCCTATGAGATTCATTAGAATGAATGGGCCCATATGGTAAGGGTTAGGGTTAGGGTTAGAGTTCAGGACACACATATGTCCGGTTTAAAATTGGCGTCTGGTTTAGGGTTGGGTAAGATGTATTTTTAATATCACACTGAATGGTACACTGTTGATGGGAAAAATTTTGGATGTTTTTCCATTCTCCATTATAGCCTATGAGATTCATTAGAATGAATGGGCCCATATGGTAAGGGTTAGGGTTAGGGTTAGAGTTCACGACACACTTATGTTTCGGTGAATATTGGGGTTGGGTTTAGGGTTGGCTAAGATGAATTTTTAATATCACACTGAATGGTACAGTGTTGATGGGAAAATTTTTGGATGTTTTTCCATTCTCCATTATAGCCTATGAGATTCATTAGAATGAATGGGCCCATATGGTAAGGGTTAGGGTTAGGGTTAGAGTTCAGGACACACTTATGTTTCGGTGAATATTGGGGTTGGGTTTAGGGTTGGATAAGATGTATTTTTAATATCACACTGAATGGTACACTGTTGATGGGGAAAAATTTTGGATGTTTTTCCATTCTCCATTATAGCCTATGAGATTCATTAGAATGAATGGGCCCATATGGTAAGGGTTAGGGTTAGGGTTAGAGTTCAGGACACACTTATGTTTCGGTGAATATTGGGGTTGGGTTTAGGGTTGGGTAAGATGTATTTTTAATATCACACTGAATGGTATACTCTTGATGGGAAAAAATTTTGGATGTTTTTCCATTCTCCATTATACCCTATGAGATTCATTAGAATGAATGGGCCCATATGGTAAGGGTTAGGGTTAGGGTTAGAGTTCAGGACACACTTATGTTTCGGTGAATATTGGGGTTGGGTTTAGGGTTGGATAAGATGTATTTTTAATATCACACTGAATGGTACACTGTTGATGGGGAAAAATTTTGGATGTTTTTCCATTCTCCATTATAGCCTATGAGATTCATTAGAATGAATGGGCCCATATGGTAAGGGTTAGGGTTAGGGTTAGAGTTCAGGACACACTTATGTTTCGGTGAATATTGGGGTTGGGTTTAGGGTTGGGTAAGATGTATTTTTAATATCACACTGAATGGTATACTCTTGATGGGAAAAAATTTTGGATGTTTTTCCATTCTCCATTATACCCTATGAGATTCATTAGAATGAATGGGCCCATATGGTAAGGGTTAGGGTTAGGGTTAGAGTTCTGGACGCACTTATGTTTGGGTGAATATTGCGGTTGGGTTTAGGGTTGGATAAGATGTATTTTTAATATCACACTGAATGGTACACTGTTGATGGGGAAAAATTTGGATGTTTTTCCCATTCTCCATTATAGCCTATGAGATTCATTAGAATGAATGGGCCCATATGGTAAGGGTTAGGGTTAGGGTTAGAGTTCAGGACACACTTATGTTTCGGTGAATATTGGGGTTGGGTTAGGGTTGGATAAGATGTATTTTTAATATCACACTGAATGGTACACTGTTGATGGGGAAAAATTTTGGATGTTTTTCCATTCTCCATTATAGCCTATGAGATTCATTAGAATGAATGGGCCCATATGGTAAGGGTTAGGGTTAGGGTTAGAGTTCAGGACACACTTATGTTTCGGTGAATATTGGGTTGGGTTTAGGGTTGGGTAAGATGTATTTTTAATATCACACTGAATGGTATACTCTTGAAGGGAAAAAATTTTGGATGTTTTTCCATTCTCCATTATAGCCTATGAGATTCATTAGAATGAATGGGCCCATATGGTAAGGGTTAGGGTTAGAGTTCAGGACACACTTATGTTTCGGTGAATATTGGGGTTGGGTTTAGGGTTGGATAAGATGTATTTTTAATATCACACTGAATGGTACACTGTTGATGGGGAAAAATTTGGATGTTTTTCCATTCTCCATTATAGCCTATGAGATTCATTAGAATGAATGGGCCCATATGGTAAGGGTTAGGGTTAGGGTTAGAGTTCAGGACACACTTATGTTTCGGTGAATATTGGGGTTGGTTTAGGGTTGGGTAAGATGTATTTTTAATATCACACTGAATGGTACACTGTTGATGGGAAAAATTTTGGATGTTTTTCCATTCTCCATTATAGCCTATGAGATTCATTAGAATGAATGGGCCCATATGGTAAGGGTTAGGGTTAGGGTTAGAGTTCAGGACACACTTATGTTTGGGTGAATATTGGGGTTGGGTTTAGGGTTGGGTAAGATGTATTTTTAATATCACACTGAATGGTACACTGTTGATGGGGAAAAATTTTGGATGTTTTTCCATTCTCCATTATAGCCTATGAGATTCATTAGAATGAATGGGCCCATATGGTAAGGGTTAGGGTTAGGGTTAGAGTTCAGGACACACTTATGTTTCGGTGAATATTTGGGTTGGGTTTAGGTTGGATAAGATGAATTTTTAATATCACACTGAATGGTAC